>NC_141029.1:42590000-42652500 GCF_052040795.2 Danio rerio | reverse complement strand
CCCATTTTTTCTATAAAAAAAAAAAAGGCAAGTTTTTAGTTTTTATCACACTATTTTCTTATAATGAATATAACTACTGTATACTCGTGTGTTTGGTATGTTTGTGTGTGTATATGCAGTATAAGTAGGAATTGTGTTATTTAAGCATGACATTCCGAGTCAACTGTCTGTTATAACATCAAAATTGTGACTTAAACTTACAGTTATATTGTATACTTGTAACACTTTACTGAAAGGGGTTATTTAGACTGTCATGACAGTTTTATAACAACACACATGGCATGTACATGAACATGATATTATACATGTCAATGCTAACTGTCATTAGGTTATTTGCTCAGTTATGTAATTTTAAATGACAAATATATGTTTAAGACAAAGACTACAGTTATGATGAATTTGCTTATGCCAAGTTCTCATAACAATCTCTTTTGTAATTTTCATCTGTAAATGTAAAATAACAACTCAGAGAAAGACACTCAATAACAGTTGTCAGAAGCATGCATCAAGTCTCAAATATGTTTTAAAGTTTTCATGACAGTCTTATGAACAAAAACTCCAAACTAAACTAAAGGTTCTTACCACTTTCCTCAGAAGTGTGAGTTTTTTTACTCAATTCTGACTCATTTTTTCAGAATCATGAGAGACAAAATTGCTATTGTAATAAAATAGTCAGACTTTTTTTTTCATTATATATATGTTTAGGTTTAGGTGAAACTTTTTTTTTCTTTAAAATTGTCAATTTATATCACAATTTTGACTTTATAACATGTACAGTAGTTGACTCAGAATTCCATGCTTAAGTCACATAGTTCATACTAATAGTTTATATCTTGCAATTCTGAGAAAAAAAGTCAGAATTTCATTATGCAAATTCACAATTAAGAGAACTCAAAATTGTTAGAATAAATTGCAATAGTAGCTAATATCTTCAAAGAATGGAATCAAATCAACTATACTACACTGTAAAAACTCAAACCAACTGAGTACTGTAAAACCCAGTAAGTTAAGGCAACTCAAACTGTTTGAGGAAACCGATTGCTACAAACCATTTGAGTTTAAAAACTAATCTATATGAGCACTGTGAACTTACTCCAGTTAAGATTAAGTAATGAGGTATTTAATTAACTCATTGTACTCAAAGACTGAATTCAAAACTCTTTTTAAATGAGTAGAATTAACTTTCAGTCAATTTTGAGTTTACTACACTAATTTTAGTTGATAAAGTTGACTGTTGGGTTTTACAGTTTGTGTAAACCTGCAGCCTTAACAGTACTAAGCTCAACTTAACAGTTCTAAGTTACAGTGGGTTTACTCACTTTTTTTAAAGTTAAGTAAAGTTGTTTTTAAGGCAACAGGTTTAATCACTTTATTAAAGTAAAGTAAATAGTCACTTTTTGCAGTGCAGTAAAATCTAACTGTGTTTATTAATCAACAGGTTGGAAGAGCTGCTGGCTGCTCTGTTTTCATCCTTTAAAGGCACACCAATGTGGGTTTCATTACCATCTATTATGTCCACAATTCAAGAAGCCATTGTCGTCGGTGCTAATAACATGCAGGCAGAAACAGGTGAGAAAAGCATTCATTCTAAACACAGCGGAGGTGCAGGGAGCATGTCTATGATTATGAACAAACCCTTTCAGATTTAAACCATCCAAGTTCTTTCTTCTCCCCAGAGTTCTTCCACAGTCTCCAGCAGCCATTGTCCAGCCTTTTGTCTGATATTTTCGATGTTACGAACACAAGCCGTTTCAATGCTCCCTCTTTTGTTGGTGAACTGCCACAGGCTCTTGTGTTGACTACCGAAGCTGCTCTACAGGTTTGAACAACATTCCTATCTATTGATGTGACGGCCTGGTGAATATGCAAATGAAAGAATGCAGGGGTTTTGGCATATAATAGAGGGTTGGTGAGCTAGAAAGGCCTATTTAAGCTCACTTAAGCTTGTTGAGGAATGGTTGATCTTCATCGGTGACGCATGAGGCATTAATACAAAATCATGTGCGAGATAATGTGTTCTCAGATACTTGCTTTGTGTTTGTTGATGGGTACATCTTAAAATAGATGTTATGGATTAGTGACGTTGTGTATGCGTGACTGTGTGAGATCTGAAAAATGAGTTATACACTCACTGGTCACTTTATTAGGTACACCTTACTAGTATCATGTTGGACCCACTTTTGCCTTCAGAACTGCCTTAGTCCTTCATGGTATAGATTCATCAAGGTACTGGAAATATTCCTCAGAGATTTTGGTTCATACTGACATAATAGCATCACACAGTTTCTGCTGATTTGTCAGCTGCACATCCTTGATGTGAATCTCCTGTTCCACATCATACCAAAGGTGCTCTATTGGATTGAGCTCCGGTGACTGTGGAGGCCATTTGAGTAAAGTGAACTCATTGTCATGTTCAAGAAACCGAGATGATTTGCATTTTATGACATGACGCGTTATCCTGCTGGAAGTAGGAATCAGTAGAGATCACACTGTGGTCACAAAGGTTTGGACATGGTCAACAACAATACTCAAGTAGACTGTGTTGTTGTCACAATGCTCAATTGGTACTAAAGGGCCCAAAGTGTGCCAAGAAAATATCCCCCACACCATAACACCACCACCACCAGCCTGAACATTTTATACAAGGCAGGATTGATCCATGCTTTCATGTTGTTTCAGAAATCGAGATTTGTCAGACCAGGCAATGTTTTCGCAATCTTCTATTGTCTAATTTTCTTTTGCTGTAGCCCATCTGCCTCAAGGTTAGGCATCTTGTGCATTTAATATTCTTCTGCATACCTCGATTGTAACAAGTGATTATTTGAGTTAGTGTTGCCTTTCTATCAGCTTGGATCAGTCTGGCCATTCTCCTCTGACCTCTGGCATCAACAAGGAATTTGCATTCACAGAACTGACACTCACTGGATATTTTCTCTTTTTCTGACTATTCTCTGTAAACCCTAGAGATGGTTGTGCGTGAAAATCCCAGTAGATCAGCAGTTTCTGAAATCAGACCAGCCCATCTGGCATTAACAACCATCACTTTCACAAAATCACCTTTCTATCCCATTGTGATGCTCGGTTTGAACTGCAGCAGATCGTCTTCTCCCTGTCTACATGCCTGAATGCATTGAGTTGCTGCCATGGGATTTTTGCTTTAACGAGCAGTTGGACAGATGTACCTAATAAAGTGGCCAGTGAGTGTATATTATCAGTTGTTTTAACGTTGCTATTTTTCTGTCAAAGGATTCAATCTTGAGATTGAATTCAAAATTTAGCAGCACTTTAGTTCACACTTTAGTTCATTTCATTTCATGCTATTAACTACCAGCTTATTACCTGCCTATTTTTAAGATATTAACTGTTCATTAGTAGTTATAAAGTATGATAATCCCAGCCAAAACCTAAACCCAACTTCTACTTTACTAGCTATTAATAAGCAGCTAATTAGTAGGTTATTAAGGCAGTGGTGTTAGTTAATGGTTTGGTAATATCGTGAATTGTGACTTATAATAAAGTGTTTATTCAAAATATTATTGGCAGATATGCAAATTCTTGCTGTTATGATTTTTATTATTGTTTAACAACTAAATTTTTTAACAAAAAAATATTTTTTCGGGGTTTGATCAAATAACAAATATGTTTTTAAATGACAGGAGTGTAAGAAATCAATGTGTGATGAAAAAGCGCTGATTTTTACCCACCACTCATTATTTGTTTTCACTAATTGTAAATGTAACATCATCAACAAGTTATTGTGGAGAGACTACTCACTCTTCTGACCAATGCTGTTAACAGTTTACAATATGGGTTCGCGAATATGCATTAGTTAATGCTTAACTAATGCAAAGATAATCATGAGATAAAGTATAACTCATGAAGAACCAAAACACGTAAGAATAGTAAATGCATGACCTACTAATGAACATTCTACCATTCTTACATTAAGTCATTTATAAATTGTTATAAGCTAATCGTTTTGTAATTCCCACATAACATAAACTACTGATGCAAATTCATGAGCTAATTACCACAACAGGTCAAATACATGCATTTCATGTAATTAATTAACCATTAGCTAATGATTTGTTTAGATGTCATTATGTTATGACATTACTTGTTGGGGCACAAACAGGATTAACAAGCTATTTGCAGTATATACTGTGTAACTAATGAGTTATCAGTCCTGTGCTTGAGCCAAGTCATTACATAGTGCTAACTTACCAAATACTAAGCTAGTAATTAATTCACTGGGGGCAAAGCGATAATGTAGTGCTGTCGCCTCACAGCAAGAAGGTCGCTGGTTCGAGCCTCGGCCGGGTCAGTTGGCATTTCTGTGTGGAGTTTGCATGTTCTCCCCTCGTTCGCGTGGGTTTCCTCCGAGTGCTTCGGTTTATACCACAAGTTCAAAGACATGCGATACAGCTGAATTGGGTAAGCTGAAATTGTCTGTAGAGAACTGTATGGATGTGAATGAGAGTTGCAGCTGGAAGGGCATTCGTTGCGTAAAATAGATAAGTTGGTGGTTCATTCTGCTGTAAACCCAGATTCATAAATGGACTAAGCCAAAAAGGAAATGAATGAATGAATAATTCATTGTTAGTTGAAGTAGATAGCTATGACTATTATGGTAATTAACGTAGGAATTTTTATAATTAGTTAAAATAGTATGTTATTAAGGAACTAATATCAATTTACAGATTACTTGATGTATGAATCATATAGAATGTTCATGTTTTGCTCATGCAGAAATCATTAATAGTTGATTTAGTTCTTAAAGAGATATACATTAACTCAAGATCATCTGTGCATTATTTATTGCATATTAATAAAGCCATTTTGTAAAGTGTTCTCACAATTTCCTGTAACTTACTGGCAGCAGTTTGCCAACTGTTTACTGTAAATCAAACATACAGCAAATGCTGTATTAATATATACAGTAAAATCTTGCTGTACATGTATTTCCAGTATTGTATATGTTTACGATAAGATGAGATTTCGCCCTGGGGAATGCCCATATTGCCCATGCTATATCCGCCACTGAGTAAATGCATCTTGCAAATGTTTTGACATTTTTATATAGAAATGAATGCAACAGCCTTGACCCAAAAGGCCCACTCAATATGCCAAGAAGTGTATTGATCACAGATAAGCAGCTTGTCTAGATCAGCGGGTTTACATTACTGTTGCTGCTTGCTTTTTGTCCCTTGAGAGAATTTAGTTTCTTTTCACAACAGATGTTGAAATCCTGGCAGGAGTCATATATCTATTCTTCAGTGTTACTCGTTCAGTCAATGCTTTGTCTGTTAGAGTATCACTGATTGAATTCAACACAGTGTGAGAACAATGGTCAAAACATGCTGTTGCCACCCTGACAAAACTGGAGATTTCTATTTAAGCATTTAATCCGCTGGTATATAATAAATACTGTTAAAAATCACCAGAAAGGGTGCTGAAGAATAAGATTAATCAATATGAAATTTACTGAATATTGTAATATTTTGTAAAAAAAAAAAAAATGTAAAACTGACACACTCAACTGGATTGCTCCCTTCTTCATCTGCTATAAATATTCAATATTATTATTACCAATAATAATAATAATAATAATAATAATAATAATAATAATAATAATTATTATTATTATTATTATTATCCTAATAATAATCATACATAATAATACATACTATCTTGTAAAGTTGTTTAATAATGTATATATTAATGTTTTATTATTATTTTTTAGTTTTTATTTATTTATTATTATTAATAGTAATGCTAATATAAAACATAAATATCACAATATATTATTAATAATTATACACATTAATTACATTATATATTAATATATATTATATATTAATTAATTACACACACACACACACACACACACACACACATACACACACACACACACACACACACATATATATATTATGTAAAGATTGTTGTATTATTTTCATAATAATGTTTTATTATAATTTTTTATTTATTAAATAATAATAATAATAATATAAAATATAAATATCGCAACAAATTACTACTACTACTATTATTATTAAAACATTATTATGTAATGGTTGTTTTAAAATGTATATAATAATGTTTTATTATTCTTTATTTTTAATTTATTGAATAATATTAATATTACTACTAATAATATAATAACAACAATAATAATAAAAAAACATTAATATTAACAACAACAATAACAATAATGTAAAACATAAGATAATATTAATAAATATAATTTTTATTGTTGTTGTTATTATTATTATTGTTATTATTACTATTATTATTATCGCCATGTAAAAATTGTTTGACTAAATATACAGGTATAAACATAGTCAAATGTTTTACATTTATCTCTTGTAGTTATGTTTTGTATTTATCTTTAACAAGCTAACATTTTTTGTCTGATATTAAATAATAAATTGCTAAATATATATATATATATATATATACATTTCATCGTTTTTCTTGTAGTGTCTCTAATAGACAGCCGTGTGTTAGGCCTCTGTGATCATTATTTTATTTCCTTTGCTCACCCTGCAGGCTGGTTTGAAGGGTCAAAGCCTGAACTGCAGCTACGTGCAGCAAATATGGCAGGATGTTGAAGTCGCCGCTGGAATAAACGAAGACACCGTTGCTTTATGGTGTAACATCACCCTACTGCCAGCCATAGCAGCCTTCAGTATTCCAGATTTGACTCCAGCCTTCAATCTGACAGTGAGACAGTTAGCTGCAGTTTTGTTGTTGTTGATAATAGTTTACAAATAATCTGTTTTAAATGGATAGTTCACCCAAAATGTACATTCAACTCGCCACTTACCCTCAAGTGCTTCCAAACCTTCTTTCTGATGAACACAAGAAGAGATTTTGAAGAATGTTGGACAAATCGGCAATCATTGATATCCATGGTAGGAAAAAAATATATATTTCAAATAGATGGATTATATTTTGAATAAGTGACGTTTGAGTAAGTAATGAGGGAATTGTCTTATTTTGGGTGAACTATCTTTTTAATGGCTCTCAAATGCAACTGTCATAGTTCACCACTAGATGGCAGCGTGCACTAAAGACTGATTTAGACTCTCTCTCGCTTCCTAAACAGGGAATGGAGATAAACATCACTGCTGGAATGATAGCAGGGTCACTGGAGACTTTCTATGGAGCGATTCTGAACAATACCTTTGCTAGCAATCACCTAACAGAAGTCCTGCTGTATTACACATCAACACTATATAACGTCTCATTGTCAGAATTAACAAACCAGGTTGACTGGAATTCCCAGCTTTTCCAAATGCAGCTATACAACAGGTAATAATGTCTATTTTTTTTACAAGAACTCCTCACTGTGATACATGACCTGAGTCATATTAAATGACAGTAAACAAATAGCTTAAGATCTTCTATAAAGATACAGACTATGGGTTTGAATTGGTCATCCATTTTTTAAACAATTGCATATGTTGAGTAATCCGCCGACAACAAAAGTGCAGCATTTCCACCCCACACTCATATATATATATACCCATTAGAGCACAACATTATCACGAGCCCGATTATATTACGGAAATACCTCCTCAAATTTGCTGAGAGATTTGCAGTTATTACCCATAAGGACCAGAGGTTGGAATCATGCAGACAACCTAAGTAAGAGTAATTAAATTTGCATTAGGCTTGATTTATTCAGCTTGACTCCTATGCTTCCAAACATGTTTGAGCAGAGAAAGTAGTTTCTATTATTCCTTATCTCTATCTCCCTGCTCTTAAATTGATTCTGCTTTATGTGCTCATCCCTGTAATGAACTGACTACTGATAGGAATCAAATTATGCATTTGCGCATATCTGGGCAAATCAATCATGTAAGACTGTAGGAGCATTTATGCACCCGCTGTAGATCATTGAACATGATGGAAATCGTCTATTATAACTGTTCAGTTCTATTAATATAATGTGAGTGGTGGCTGAAATGGAGAACAAAATTAATTATGAGCTAATATTTTGCAGCGTTTAATTATTAAGTGACCCGGTTAAAAATTTTAGGGACATGTTATGTTTCTATGGCTAATTCATAAATGGTCGCATTAGATTCAAGCTATAATAAATCATCTTTCACATATATGCATAACAGTTCCTTATCTAATGGATCCTTGAAGGGGTCACCCAAAAATGAACATTTTGTCATCATTTACTTGCCCTACAATTGTTATTGGAGGTTCTTTCATCAATTGAATGCAAAATAGATGTTTTGAAAAATGATTGTTGCTGGCGCCCATTGCCTTCCAAAGTTTTTTCTACTATGGAAGTCAATTGGAGTCAGCAACCAGAAATATTAAATATTAAAAATATATTTTGTGTTTAACAGATGAATTTACCTTATAAAACAGTGGTCTCAAACTGCTAGCCCGCAAGCCATTTGTGGCCCTCCCTCTTCCTCTCTCCAGCCTGCAACTGATGTCAAAATATAGAAGGATTTGGCCCACTAAAACATGAATTATTGAATCACTATCATTGTTGTCAGTGTTACCAGATGTAGCTTACTGATTCCAGCTCTATCCAAAACCCACAGAAATGCAAAAACAACCGGCCAGATCATAATTCCCTGTTTTCGGGAATTAAATTATAGATCAGAACCGGTTTATAAGTGAAGACCTTGATTTGGTTCTGTAGAAATGAACAAACGCAGGTAATAAAGTGGGGTATTTTTTTCACCTGCACAATCAAATTCAAAACCGCCCAATTGCACGGGAAACTGATTGTTGTCAACACTGATTGTGGTTTTTACCCCCCACCTACTAGACATTTAAAATACTGTACTATATATCCGGGTTACTTTCGGTTTCTCTCAGTGTGCGGTCGAGAGTAACGCACATGCAGATTATTTATGGGGCTGATTTAAATGTTGAAATATGTCCGTAAGTGCTCTATTTTTACTAAAGCTCTATTTTTACAAATATTCAAGGGTCATTGTATTATAATCAGCTTTATACTACCTATATTTCGTTGTACAAACACTTCTTCTTGTTATGCTGCTGGTGTAAATATGATAATCTTTCTGATATCCGATTCAAATGTTCTCATTAATAGATTTTCCTCATATGCATATTAAGATTTGCATAAAAAATGTGCATTTGTAAAGTTTTACTGCTGGCAGAATTCAACATGTTAAAGTAAATGTGGCTATTTACATACTTTCCCCCTCTTTGTAGTAGTTTTACTAAAAAAAAACATGATATTAAGAAGAAACATTGTTTACTGTAAAGACACTAAAGTTACCCAGCCTTCTTTCTGCTGTCGTACGCTATCTATTAAACTCTTGGTTAAGCATTTTCATAGCCATTTAAACAACCCTTCAATATGTACAACAAAAAAACAATATACTCTGGGGAAGAATGACTGAGTGCATCAGTTACATAAGGTTTCCACTTTTTTTCTAAATGCTAAAATGGCCCTTTCTATGAATTGTCAGCCACTGATATGACAGTTTGAGACCCCTGTTATAAAATTTTAAAACTATATGATATAGAATAAATGATGAGACATTTTTTATTTTTGCATGAACTATCCTTGTTTTGTGAACATGCAGTACTAATTTTTCTCTCATTCTTCAGCCTCTCTACAGTTCAAATGGCTCTGAACCAAATTACAACAGAAGCTCCATGGATAGCACCATACATCGAAGCAATTGGAAAAACCATTGAGGTCATACAACAGAATGGCAACCTCTTCCAGAACTCAAATGCAAGCGCTCAGATCATCATCATGCAGGCTCTAGAGATCACACTCACCGGAATGAATTTTACACAGGAAACCATTAATTATATACTGAGTGGAGACATATTTATGAACCCCAATGGCATCACGGTTGACGGTTTATTAAAAGAGGTGATCCAGCAAATCATTGCTTCGGGATTGCTGGGAGACTGGCCTTCTCTTAATGGAGTAGTGCAGCAGATACTGTACTTGGACAATACAACTGGCATCCTATGCAGGATGACGGAATTGGTCAACTGGATGTTCACTTCTGAAGATACTGGGTTAAACTTTGTCTTAGAGATGCTGCCTAGGATGTATGAGATTATAAGAGATGCCTTAACCAACATCCCATTGTCGTGCTTCTCAAGTACGTTTTTCGACCTTGCTGGGAATGCTTTGTACATGCTGAGGCAGATCAAACTAACCAGTGACCTCTTCGCCCCTGCGGAGCTATATCTAAACCCACTAAACATGCAAATTGCTCAGGGTGACACCCTGCAAGGTCTTGTTTCCCAATCACGAAACAACAGAACATATGCAATACAAAGAGAGCCGATAGATGACTTTCTTGATCTTCTAGACATCAACTACCAAACCCTACTTCAAGTGCTCTCAATTCCGCCTACCAGCTTTGAAATTCTTGAAACGGCTCACGTGTTCTTTACGAATCCAGATTTGGGAGTCATCCTGAAGGGTCTTTCTGCAGGAATGAATGGAACCACGAGTCAAGAGGAGACCATTGACACTGCTCTAAATGTGTTGTCTTACTTGACACTTCCAAGCAATGGACTGCAGTTCCTTGAGATGTTCATGAACATCAGTAGCAATGGATGGGGTTTGCAGGACTTTGCTAATATACAGAAGCTGGTAGAGAACCTTGGAGGAATGATTGACACGGCAATGCTGCTGTCCAACCAGCCGTCTCTAAACATTGCGCAAAGAATCCAGCAGATGGCCCAAGAATTTCAAGCTTCAGTCTCAGACATCGTCTCACAGGGAGGAAATGGCACCGACACCACAATTCAATTCCTCACCGCGCTCAACAACATCCTCACCCAGAACTTTGAGCAAATCAAGAACATCACCCCTCAGGTCACTGACATCCTACAAAATATAATTGGCTCATTTTCCAGTCCAGGTTCACAGATGAATGTGGAAACCTATTTGGAAGCCTTGGATCAAACTGTTGGAGCCTTCGCCTCGCTCCTCTCTGGAGATGTAGTGGCGTATTTTAACATGTCTGGACAAATGCTGCAAGCCTTTGCATTGCTTGAGGCATATCCCGAAGACATCGAAAAAGTCACTAGGTCTACCGTCATGATTTCTGACTCCCTAATCCAGCTCCTTGGCCTCTCAAACATTTCAGCTCTTCCCAACGGACAATCTGTTGAAGAGGTCACCCGTCCCCTTATTCTGAGCAGTGCTGTAGCAACCCACATCCTATTCAACCTCTCCAGGTCAAACTACAGCCTGAGCAGCAATGTTGAGAAGGATATGCTTTTGACCCAGACGTTCAATCAGATGATGGGTGTTCTCCCAGGGGAATCTCACGTGTACCTCTTTGCTATCAAATCAGCTCTTTTCGATGCCCTCTCCAATGTATCTAGCACTTCAGAAATTCAATCTCACTTTCCAGAAATCTCTCAAATAGTTACACAATCTCTTCTTAACTCCCTGAACATTACATATGATCCGAAATCCATGACTCCAGATGGCATTGTTTACATCTTGATGACCGTATCCAATCAAGTGTCCATGAGTCTCTACGAGGGGCTTATGTTAAATGGATCCCCCTTGCAAATCTCAGAAGTGGTCAACTCTTTAAATGAGGTTGCGTTCACCCTTTACTCAATATTGCCTGTTGAGGGAAGGATGTACATCAATATCACGCTCAACCTCATGGAGACATTGGATTTCGCTCTTAATGACAACAATACCTTTGGGGATTTGGAAGGCGCTGTTTCTCAGGTTGTCAATTCTGTCAACGTGCTCCTGGACATGGTGCCTCACATCAACACAAGCTATTCCAGCAGCATAATAGGTGACCTAGAGCAAACCCTGAAGACAATCTTAATGATCATCCAAGCAGACCAAAGCCCTGTCAGCCAAACAGCTGATATTACCCAGCAGCTGCTGCAAACCATCCAAAATCTCATCACATTGGGCAATAGCAGCAGTGTGGAGCCTGAACTCGCCAAAATAGTGCTGGGTGCTGCTAGCAATGATATTGACCCTCTGCTGGGGATGAATGACACTAACTGGACAGACAAGTGAGTTTCTTTGAAGTTGTGCTTTCTGGTTATTGGCTTATAACAAGTCTTAGTTGCTTTTTTTTCTTTTTATTTAAATGTTTTTTGTGTAAAAAGCGTCAGCTGTTAAAATACAGAATTATGTACCAATTTTGTATTTCATATCACGATATAAGTCATCATATAAGTCATATATATATATATATATATATATATATATATATATATATATATATATATATATATATATATATATATATATATATATATATATATTGATACAGTTAAAGTCAAAATTATTAGCCCCCCCCCAACCCCCCCCCCCATTGAATTTATTGATTTTTAAATATTTCCCAAATTATGTTTAACGGGGCAAGTAAAATTTCACAGCATAACTGATAATATTTTTTCTTCTGTACAAAGTCTCATTTGTTTTATTTTGGCTAGAATAAAAGCAGTTTTTTTATTTTTAACACAATTTTAGGGACAAAATTATTAGCCCCTGTTAAGAAATTCAAACTTGCTTGGCTACACACAGCAAGCCAGACCTGTAACAATAAATAATATTAAATTAAAATAATTAGAACTCCTCTAAATTAATGAGGAGCCCGGAGTCTGATCTCCCGTTTAAAAGTAAAGACAACAACAAAAACGAATGAGTCAAATTTATTTGATGTTATAATTTCAAAAAGGAGACTATAAAAAGCTTGTGGAGGTAAATGCCAAAATAACAAACAAAACTCAACAGCTAACTAAGTTGTTAACCTTCTTACCTGCACATGAAATTAAACAAATAAAATAACATTCACTTACCTCCCTACTAATCACAAAACATGAGGAAAATGTAATAAAACAAAAAGGCACCCTCCTCAGCAGACGTGTCTCCGTATAGATCTCAAAGTCAACACTCAGCATTCACTTTCAACAATTTAGCCGAGTAAAATACACACAGTTTCTACTCCACAACACAAACAACACAAGCTGGGAGAGAGGAGACTCTCCGAACGACGTTCCAGTCCGATTTAAATTGTCTTCACAACAAGCCGGCCTCTACGTGCTGGCTGGCACCTGATTCACCGCACCTATGCGGTAATGATGAAACCTATTTGGAGACAGAGGCGGAGAGAAAAGCACCACACACAATGCACACACAAAAACAAATCAAAAACCTCTCTACTTAAGACATTTATTTATATATATTATTTTTATATTATTATTTAATTATTTAAAGAAAATACGTAACAGCCCCTTTAAGCTAAATTTGTTTTCGATAGTCTACAGAACAAACACTCATTATACAATAACTTCTGATATATGTGAAGTTTCATAAACTAATTTCGAGAGGAGCACGTGATATGATTGTGCACCGCTGGCCACTCATCCTTAATCAGTAATAATCCAATCAGAATGATCTTAGCTTAATATTAATAGGTCACTTTCTCTTTATTGCTCTATCTTCGTTTTGGAAGAATCCCCCCTTCCACCCCATTTCCTCCTTTTTCTCCCCTTCTAAAGGGGGAGCGATCGAGACCTACCTGATCTCGGTTCTCCTGATATGCTTCTAGACCGGGCGGGAGCCCTGGGCTCAAATATCTCAGAGCTCAGGGTTCTCTCCCGGGACAGCATGCCGAGCCTGCTATAAATGCCAAGCATATCTAAGTGGGAACTCTTGAAATCTATTTGAGCATTGTCAACTCCCAGAAAGAAAAAAAAAATCTACTTACTCCATGAAATCAAGACTTAAAATTTTTTTTTTTGCTTATTTTAGGGACAAAGTAAGGGCTTCCATATTGCAAATTTCTATTACATTTCTTACTTGAGTGGGAGAGTTACTGTAGGTTCATGCCAAGAAGTCCTAGTTTCTATTTCTTTTTGTTGTTCTTTGCAAAGCTATTATTTGCCTCACATATTTCCAACCACCATGGCATTTATGCAGCGTAATTGCTTACATCTTCAAAAAAATATGGTTTATGGCTTTGAAAATAACACATTCTAGAGGTCATGAAAATAAATGATCATTATCTACAGTGTAGCACATTATGATTAAGTAAATTCAACTTTGTTAATTCTACTTTTTTGTTTATGTAGGCTTTCTGTGCTGGTGACAAACTTTGCTAATAGCCTTCCGGATGACCTTCCGTATTCTTCTTTTATTAAGACCACCATGAGAAGTCTGGCCAACGAGTCCCAAGGTACATAAATCATCTCGCAAGATCTACTGACCTATAACATTGTTCATTCAAGGGTTTTATTGCCATATTTTAATGTGCTGATACATACAGTTGCATAAAGCGTGTAAAAGTACGTTGCATTCATCCGTGTGAATATGCAATTATTTCTTTGCGTAATTTACATTTGTTTAGCTCAAGAACAAGATTCATGTGCACAGTAAATGCTGCAGACTCAAGATTCTCCCACTGAATAAATGACTTCTACTAATCCCAGTAGACCTTAAACAATGCATGTTGCTTTATGTTTGTGTCATCGCAAAGATTTGTAGGTTTTCACAGCAATGCAGGTTTGAAGCCAGCTTTAATTTGTTTTTGGAGGGATATTCAGCTAAAGAGAGCATGAAATAGAAGCATTTTACAGCATTTTCCTTGCTACTTATTATTGCTTTAAATGAGTGGTTTAACGCAAAATGTATAATTGTCATTATTTACATATTCTTCTGTCTTTCTGAACATGTACAGAATCAATTTGTTTTTAAAATAAGTTTATTAGTGTGAAGTTATTCAAGTAGCACATTTGGTTAAATTTGCTGAAATATATTACAAATATTTTAATTCTTTTTTACCCTGTTGATGCCCCAAGAGAAATCTGATACATGGGAACACAAGCAAATGACATACCACAACTACAAGTTCATGTTCAGATTTTTTAGATTTTAGGGGCTGAGTAAAAACCCTTCTCCAATATTTTGCATTTGAACTGCCATATCTATGTCAACCACGTTGTCATTCCTATAAACTAAGCAATTATTGCATTTAAATGTAGATTTGTTTTTAAGAGCAAGCATTAAGTCTTGTACATTATTTAATGGACCTAAACTGTTGCAAACATTAAACATACTTATTATAAATATTAAAGAAATGATAAATAAACTCTTTTAGTTAATTAGTTAAATTTAGTTAATGCATTTAGTAATATTGTCTAATGAGACCTTATTTTAACATGTTACCCCACAACCCCCCACCCCCACCCAAAATTGCCAAAATATATTACAAATGTTTTAATTATTCTTTTCCCTGTTGATGCACAAAAATAAATCTGATATATGGCGACATTTGCAAATTACATACATGACATACAAGTTCATGTTTAGATTTCACGTAAATAAAATGTCATATTTGAGATACATATTTCAAAATATTGAAAAAATGGCTGTTTACAGAAATATATTTTTTTAATTATTGGGATTACAAATATGTGCATATATGTTATACATACTTATATATATATATTCATACCCCATGGGTGTATATTATAGCTAATTATTTAAACATATATGTAAGTCCAATGGTAAAATACATATTCTAGTATATACCAATGGTATATATGTACTGCTCAAAAAAAAATAAATAAATAAAGGGGTCAGTGCCAATAGCCTGGTGGTTAATTGCACCAACACATGGCACTGAGGTGCTCACGGCGACCCTAGTTTGATTCCCGGCTCGAGGTCCTTTGCCGATCGTTCCCCCTCTCCCTGCTCCAAATTCTTTCCTGTCTAATCCTTACTTTACTATCCAAACAAAGGTGAAAAAATTCTAAAAAAATAAAATAAAAAAGGGAACACTTAAACAACACAATCTAACTCCAAGTGTTCCCTTAATTTTTTATTTTTTTTTATTTTATATTTTTTTATAAGATTAAAATATGGAAAAATATCAGATATAGTAATTTCTGTAAATTTTCCTAACGTATAAACAGCTCTCGTTAATATTTCATGCATGTTTTTAAATTCTCACATTTACTGGTGGGAATGACATCCCGCCCTATATGATTCTCTTTTCATATAGCCATATATATGGGTATTACATAACCATAATACACTGTGATTTAGCCTGGTTCGTTAGTTCGTTGGATCGGTTTGCTTTCTTACCACAATTGATCCGCTCCAGAGTTTGTTTCTATCAAGCCGAGACAACCTCATTCAGGCGATCTTAAGCTGATTGATCAGAGCGCGATTGTTGGATGGACTATATGGACACAGACCAAGGGCTTCCGGTGAACTGTCTTTCCAATACAAAATTGTCACATTTAAGATCTGTTTTCTTTAAAAATCAGCTATGTTGACTGCCTGTTAGATATGCCATATGAAGTTGATTTCAGATCAGACAAAAAGCACTGCAATAAATTCCATTTCCTCCCGCCATGCCTTTAAAATATGACATTTTATTTTACCCCAGTATTTTCAATAAAGTTTCTGCACTAGCCTGTTGCTACTGATGGCGCTGGTGGTTACAATGGTCTTTCATCTTGTTTTAAGCTTGAACAACTAAATCAATGCTTAAGTCTATTTAACTGAATATATTGTAATTAAATTAGAACATCGATGCTGTAAAAACAAACTTGTGAAATTGGAAATAATCACATTAAACTTTCACCAGAAGTTTATCATTGCTTTAAAACTCTAGCTGTGCATAGAGCCCATTCAAATATGCCAAACAAACGAGATTCAGAAACAAACGTCTAGGTGTGAAAGCACAATATAATGTAATTCCAAGTATTCCCTTTATTTTTTTGAAGTAACATACAGTGCCTATAGAAAATCATTGTAGCCCTTTGAAATTTGTCATACAGCCTGAAATCATATCACATTCCAAATAACTTTTCCAGCCTTTGAAAGGTTATTGTCGCCTTCTACTATTGTGTTCCTTTCTACAGCTTTTTTTTTTGGTGAGTAAAGGTATATATTTTCACAGGGTATGATGATTTTCAATATATTTCTATACATATTTTTCTGTATACTGTATATATGACATATTTTATATATGTGAAATCTAAACCTGAACTTGTTTGTCATGGATGAATTTGCATATGTTGCCATATATGAGATATAAGGTTGATTTAATCTAACAAATTGTATATGTGCTTTTGGTTGAACTATTATTTTATTGCATTTTTTAAAAAGTATAGAGCTCTGTGCTCCAGAGCGCACCATTTTTTCCCCCTCTCTGTAGATCCAAGGTATTTTTCTTTTCTTTTTTGTCTGCAGAGCGCCCTCGTTTTCATTGATAAATCGCTGTTAAGCCTCTCAGTTTGCTTTTTATTTCCTTTAATAAAGCCAATGTCTTGTTGAGCTTTTAATTTCCCTAATAAGTGTCTGATCTTTAATATAGCTTGAGGTGTTGCACACATAGGAGCTGTCAGATCTAAATCAGCACACAGTGCCATAAAGCTCTTCAGTGTCTTTTTTCTAAGGGGGGTTTCTTTGCTAGATCATTTGCTGCTTGCTGCACTGTGAGGTTGGCCTGAAAGTGGAGTTAGGTGCAAGTAATGATGCCTGTAGGGAATTTAAGTTACTTTAGCACTGCTAAAGCTTGATCTTTGTTTTCCCTCTTCCATGTCTCCTGCCTCTCTGCAGAAAATCTGCATCTGCTACTGCAAGTACTAAACACTAGCTTGGAATTTGTCTCAGCCAACGGGGCAAATGGAAGTTCGAGTCAGATACTGGACAGCCTTTTAACTCAGGTGAGATTTTAAGGGTTTATAGCATTTATTCATATAATACTGTAGGTAACCCAAATCAACACTCTATAAAACAAGTTACAAAAGGAGAAATTATTTATTCATACAACTCATATGGCATATTTCGATAACACTTCATAACTGCACACTATAGATCTATAATTAAGCATTAGCACATAGTTGATTAATCATTTGTTAAGCACTAACTCTGCATTAATAAATATTAGTTTGCAGCTACAAATGCGGTCTTCTTGACTTATACACACATATATAATGTGCTTTATGATAATATTTTTATACTTTGTTAATTATACATTTCACTACTAAATTAAGTGTTGCATTATTTATCAACCAGTTACTGAAGAGTAGTTTGTGGGTTTAAGTTCAGAATGAGTGAGCAAATGATTAATAATCTATTCAAATGAACATTTATACAGCTTACTTTCCATGCATAATAGTTATTCTGCATGTTAAATGCTTTATTAACAAATTCCTACAGTTTTGTGAACTCATCTAAAGTGAGAACTAGAGTCAGTTACATTATAGGGGCTCCATTTTAATGATCTAGGCGCAGGGTCCAAAGCGCAGGGTGCAAAAGCATTAAGGGCTTGTCAGAATCCATTTTTGCTATTTTAAGGATGAAAAAAAATAGACTATGCACCGCTGCGCGTGGTCTAACAGGGTTGAGCTTATTCTTTTAATGAGTTATAAGCTTGTTTTGAGAATAAACCAATCAGAGTCTCATCTCCTATTGCCTTTAAGATTCAGTTGTGTCACGTCATGATGGCGCATTGCTTTTTACATGGCAGACTTTGTAAGTGGAAAAACTGAGCACTTCACTAGTGAGAAAACAGTTAAACAGAGTATCTGCAGCGCGAGAATAAGAGAATGAGCCTCCTCATTCTTTACTTTCACTTTTCTCTTTTCACTCTCAAAGATTAGTTTCAAAACTATTTCTAAATTCAGTTCTAATTTCCAGCAAATTAATAAATGAACAATAATAACGAAGTGTGTTCAAAAAAACTGAGTTATATCCAAAGACACATCTTATGCCCCATATGGTATAAATCTTGACAGATGGGCAAATCTAAGTTTGTTTTTTAATAAAACAAATGTAAATATGCATGTAATAAATAATACTATAACTAATAATAACATTAGGCAAAAGCAAATTGTCATGAATAAACTGAAAAGACCCCCCGAGATAAAGAAGGCATGAAGGCAGTGGTTTTTATATTTATGTAGATCATAATCATTTTTGTAATATTTTACTATTTTAATTTTTCTATTTGTGTATTGCTGTACATCCTGTGTGTATTAAGCAATGTTTTAGCGAGGTGCACAAATAACGTGCTCTGCGCTGGACTTTAGACCTGCTCTCAGCTGGTCTATTGTGCAGTCTATTTTAGTTCTTTAAAATAGCAACGCGCCATTAATACGCCTTAAACTGACTCTTATCTAGAGCGAAACACCCATGAGTCCACAAAGTGGCGCAAATAAATTTGCAATCTTAACAACATGGCAGAAAATGTGAAAATTATGGTCTAAAAATAGCAACACGTCATAGAAACATGTTTTGCGCCTTATTGCTCCAGGTGTATGATAGGGCCCAGGGTGTTTATTTGTTGTTGTGGCAAGTAAATTTTCCAGTTGTGGAATTATTAAAGTATAATCTTCATGTAGTTCTTGCACAAACTTTGGTTTCCTGAAAGATATTGTATAAGACAGGGGCAAAATTCACTTGTTTTAAACTTTAATGATAACAAACCACTTTAGATTACTTAAAACTCCTGTTTAAAATGTTCATGAGGCAAAGATAGTTATCAAACTCGAAATGTAGGGTATTCTATACAGTTTGTTCAATGTTATTTAATGCTCCAAATATGAATGAAAGGGAGAATTGTGTATTTAGAGTTGTTCACATCTGCCTGAGTGGTTTATATGGGGTTACATTGCCATCTGAAAGCTAAAGGTAATTGTGCCAATGAAAATGGTTTTTACTTCACCTTTACTTAAAACGTTTGGACAACCCTCTTTTAATCAGAAAAAAAGAAATGAACAACATTGTGATTCAGAGTAAAACAAATATAATTTCAACATACCACAATGAAACATTTGCAGTCTCATCTAAAAATAAAATTACTCTACAGTTTGCAAAACTTAAAGAACAGGAGTGTCATAATGCAATATTAAATTTGATAAAACTATGACAACAAAATAACTAAACAATATGACGATGTGATAAAACTTCAGTGACAATTTCAGTGTCGTTCAGCAATGTCAAGAATTAAACTCTGTAACTTCTTTTGTTCAATAATGCAGGTTTGTGCTCTGGAAAACATGACGTCTGTGCAGCAGATCAGTCAGTTTCTACCTCTGGGCCCCAGATTACTTTGCGACACTGTTGTTCCAGCAGTCCAAGCGGTCTATGTGCTCACAACCAGCTTGGGGAACCATAGCGTCAACATCTATGATCTGATTTTCCAGACGTTTATTGGAGACCTGAGCACTTACAACACTGGAGTGGACTGGTACTTGTTTCTATAATGACCTTTAACCTTGCCGTTATAGGTTGTATTATGCTTGTTTATCAGAGTTAGGGATTAGTTTAATTACATTTTTAATAACTGGAGTAGCTAATTTCTTTCCAAATACAATATAGCATTTTCACTACTTGTTCAGAGGTTTCACTACATATGCTGTTAGTGCCACATTCTATAGCACATGTAGATGCTGTATGTAACTCTTGAAGCGCATAAAAATACTGGAATTTGCATATTTAAAGCTTGTTTATCTAGAAAACTATGATACAGTTAAATAATTGGATTTAAAAATGTGCGTTCCATGAATGTCTTTGTTTTGATTTGTGTAACCATCTGCTTTTAGAAACTACCTCAGTGCGCCATTTGCTGTTAAAAACTAGCCTAGAGCAACACCAACTGTGAGAAGCTAACGTAGAGCGCCATCTGAGGTTTAAAACTAGCCTAAAGCCCCACCTGCTGTTAACAGCTCGCCTAGAGCACCATCTCCTGTTAAAAAATAGCTTAGAGCGCCATCTGCTGTTAAACTTTAAGCTTATAATAAATAAATTTTAAGTTATATGTTTCGTTTCCAATTATCTCAGATATATTATTTTAGATTTGTTACGCATGATTAGTCATTATAACAATACTCATATGTTTATTCTTATGTTTTGTTTTTAAAGGACATCAATTCTCTCTCAAATTGTGGGCTTCAACGTCTCCTCTCTGAAAACTATTAGTATCAACATTACCTCTCCAGGTATGTCTGTATCTGTGGCCTCCAGCCGAACCACAGCTCAAACACAAAGTGTTCTAAACACTGAGACGGTGGTCCGATCACTCTTTTTTTCTACCTTGTCACGCATGCAGGTCTCACTTGTCTTTTTGTTTTTTGACAGCTGAAGTGAAAGTTTCAGAGCTGCTGAAAAACACAACACTGTTTGTTGAGGATGTGGAGCGCTACACAAGCTTTCCCCCTGGCGTTCTGCAGACTGTGCTAGATTCCCCTTTACCCAGCAGCAACATGCAGGTACAGCGCAACTCATGCATACATCAGAGGGACTCAAAGATGTGCCCAAAACACAAGGTTTCACATTGAATAAAATAAAACAGATTGAATCTCACTTTATTCTGAGGAAGATGAGCTCCCCCCTGCTGAGCCTTGGTTCATCCCTAGAAATTTCCTCCTCATTCTGTGTAAACTTTCTTTTCCACTGTTGTGGTTGACTCGCTCACAAGGAATCGCAGAGCTTTATTCTTGAAACCTGCACTTAAATGGAAAACAAATATGGTGCAGAAAGTACTTTTAATTAGAAATTTTCTCAATTAATTTTACGATTTATTACAAAAAAAACTGACATCACAATAATAATTTAAACAAATCATTTCACATTCTTAAGAAGACATCAATATGCTTTAATTTTATATATATATATAAAATATATATAACTATAAAAGATATATAAGTACACTTCTTCACTCTTCAACCTTGTGTATTACTCCACCCACATACAGCAACAAGCAGAGGACACTCTACAGTTTGACAAATATTGCTTCTGTTGGAAAACATCATGTACTTTTGAGGGTATTTTGTTGAAAATTCAGTTGTTTAGATTGCAACTATACAGTTTATTCATAAGGATAGTGAATATTTTTAAATATTTATAATTTTGGAGAGACAGCGCATTGGCGGCCATTAGCCTGTCATTCTGAGCAAAGACGGTTGACATTGTACATCCACGAGATGGCGACAGAGATCGCATAATAAGCCCTTAGAGGAGGAAAAATACAGCGTAATTTCTAACTACAGCTGATTAAATCATTATAAAACTGGCAAGTGATATTCTAAGTTGATCTCTCTCTTTTGTATGTTGTACTGTATGTGTTTATACTATATGATTGTAGTGTATTAAGTGTGAGATGGGATTCGCATATGAGGAATGTATGTTGTGTTGGCAGAAAGAAGAAATTCCCGCATGTGTTTATTGTTTTTCCTTATCGCAAACACAACAGTAATCTGGTAGTGATTGCGCTGCTTTTTTTCAAAGTTAATTATTGTGATATCCCGGTTGCAACAGAGAGATACTGTAGATTGTAATAGACTGTAATACTGTAGGGAGATATCTCTGTAGACGGATGGCATTTTATGTCACGTTCAGCCTTATAATCTTAAAATTTGAGCAACATCACCTGTTTTGTCATCACTTTAGACATTACGCTAGAGAATCATTTAAATATTAGCTCTAAAGTGACATTGGTGACGACTTCTGCTGTTCTGACATCAGCTGCAGATGTGAATGAATGGCAGAAGAAAGTAGTTTCTAATACAAAAGAGTGCTTTACGTAAACAATATTAAAAGAAATATAAAATACTAGAAAAATGAAAAAAAGAAAAAAAATTATTAAAAAAGATTACAAATGTGGTTTAAAAGCAATGAAAACATAAAAGAAAGACAATAGTGCAATATGTAATCTGTACTCTGTTCCTCGTCTACCTTCTTTTAGTTTTTCTCTGCTTCTTGGTATTACAATCAAAAGCTTAAACTACAGAAATGAATATGATTGTGGTATAGTTGGAATAATCTTGAAGCAGAGTAAACTGTTTTAGCTGTTACACTATAAATGATTAGTTGACTTTGCCTAAAATACGGGAGTAAACTCTTTGCCTTAACATTTTGAATTAAATGAAATGTGCATAATTGTCAAAAATAAGTTAAATCAACTTTACAGTTCTTCGGCTTAGACCCTTATTTATGAGGGGTTACCACAGTGAAATGAACCAGCAACTATTCCAGCATATGTTTTTGCAGTAGATGCCCTTCCAGCTGCAACCCAGTTCTGGGAAACGCCTATACACTCTCGCATTCTCTCACACACTCATACACTATGGACAATTTAGTTAATCCAATTCACTTATAGCACATGTCTTTGTACTATGGGGGAAACGTAGCACCCAGATGAAACCCACACGAACACGGGGAGAACATGCAAACTCCACACAGAAATGCTAACTGGCCCATTCGAGACTTTAAGTTGACAGTGCTAACCACTGAGCCACCATGCCACCCTGGATTTACTCACTTTTTTCAACTTGTTGCTTTTAAGGCAATGGGTTTACTCACTTTTTACAGTGTAATAAGCCATACATGTAGGGATGTTGTCTAATGAGATGTGTGTGATGTCTCTTTTTGTCCTCTCCACAGATCTTGGTGTGGTTGGCAAACCTGCAGCAGTGTTCAGACCCCTCGTCTCTGCAACTAGACCCTGCAGGGCAGGCAATGTTCAGTGCCTTCTGTGATCTGTCAGATGACTGGTACACCATCAGCATTCTCTTCCTTCGCCACATGGACACCAAGGCTATTTTATTCAGGGTAAACAACTGGGGAGCACAGAGGGAACTGTTTGTAATGTATATCTGGTGAAACAGAAATGCTGCTTCTCTCAAATAATTTTAGTCAGATAAGATATAGAGGTGAAGTCAAAATGATTAGCCCTCCTGTGATTTTTTTTTTCTTTTCTTTTCTTTTGCAAATATTTGCCAAATGATGTTTATTGGGGAAATATATACAGGGCCTAATAATTCAGGAGGGTGAATAATTTTGACTTCAGCTGTATATATTAAACAATTTTGGTTACTTTTTCTTTGTAAATAAATAAGTGTATTATGCAATATGTTGTTACCCAGTGGTGCTGTGTGCTGTAATACTGTGAAATGTTGTTGCAGCTGATGTTGTCCCAAGATATTCAGGATTTGGTGGCAACTATGCTAGAGATGGTTAAGTTTTTGACAAACATGATGAACAAACTGGTACCTGCCATTAACAAGCTACAGGAATACCTGACAAACATAGGACAGCTGAACCTGGTGGCCAATCAAGAGTTCCATGGTGTAAGTTCCCTTTTTTTCCTTTTTTTCTTTTTTCTTTTTTCTACTTTTTTGTTTTTCTTCTTTTCTTTTTTCTTTTTTCCCTTTTCTTTTCTTTTCTTTTCTTTTCTCTTTTATTTTATTTAATTTCTTTTCTCTTTTCCTTTTCTTTCTTTCTTTCTTTCTTTCTTTCTTTCTTTCTTACTTTCTTTCTTTCTTTCTTTCTTTCTTTCTTTCTTTCTTTCTTTCTTTCTTTCTTTCTTTCTTTCTGTCTTTTCTTTTTCTAATTTCTTTACTTTTTATTCTTTTCTGTTCTCTTTTTATTTTCTTATCTCCTTTTTCTTCTTTGCTTTTCATTTCTTTTCTTTTCTTTTTGCTAAGATTTTTTTTACTTAATATTTAATTAAATTTTCTTTTCTATTGAAACTTGTTCTTTTATTTTATATCATTTTTATATTTTATTTTGCTTGACATATTAAAAATTTGTTTTTGCTTAGATTTATTCACTTTATATTTTATTTTATTTTTAGTTATATCAGATAATTTTATTGAATTTTGATATTTTATTTATTTTGTTTTATTTAGATTTTGTTTTATTTTAATTAATTTAAAATAAATTAGATTTTTTCACTTTATATTTTATTTTATTTCAATATAGTTTATTTTTGTTTTTCTTTTATATTGGATTATTTTCTTTTCTTTTATATTTTCTTGTCTTTAATTTTGTTCATTCTAATTTTTTTATTTTTTCTGTTTGCTTAGATTACAATATATTTTAATTTTTGCTAATAATTTTTCACTTTATATTTACTTTTATTTCAATTTATTTTCTTTTTCATTTATATCAGATTATTTTATAAATTCAATGTTTATTTTATTTGAGTTATATAGATTTTACTTTGTTTTTGATATTTTAAACTAAATTTAAATTTAATTTGATTAATTAAATTAAATAAAAAATAATTTAGATTTTTTCACTTTGTTTTATTTTAATTAATTTATTTTTTTCTTTTTTTATATTGTTTTATTTTATTTTCTTTTACTTTTTTATTTACTTATGTTTATTTTATCTTGTTTCTTAGTTTTTTAAAATCTTTTTTTTGCTTAGATGTTTTAATATTTTATTTATTTTTTTATTATTTAAATTAAATTAAATTTTATTTTATTTTTAACTAAAACATGTTTCTAAATTGTCTCTCCCACAGCTGGTGAGAGGAAAGCGGTCCACCATATCTAGCAAGGCCACCTTTAACACCCTCTCTCGTGCTTTGTGCAAAAACGGCATCCTGACACTGTTTGCCATCACCAAAGTCCCAATCGTGACCGCAGCCGATCCCTCCGTCCAGTCAGACCACAAGAGAGAAGAGCTCATAGAGAAGTTCAAGATCCCACACGATGCCAGTATGAATACATATATTCTCAGCACACTGCTAAAAGTGCAATAAAGCATTATGATAATGAGCTGTCGGGAATCTGCTTACAGCATATTGAGTTCAGATTGATGAAGTGCTGTGGTCAGGCTTAATTAATTAATATACTGCTTATGTCCTGCTCTCCAGGTCCCTTCTGTATGAGCCTGTTCTTAGACATGGTGAACACTACAGGCGGTGCGGTGGCTTGGGCTTTCCTTAAGCCAATGCTGTTAGGACAGATCCTGTACTCTCCGGACACACCAATGACCAGAGAGATCATGAGAAAGGTGATGTTTTAACACATCCTGAAATAAATATCAGACATCTAAGCCACATTTACCCTTATAACAGTTTTTAACAGTAGATTCTGCTCTAGGCTAGTTTTTAACAGTAGATGGCTCTTTATGCTAGTTTTTAATGGTAGATGGTGCTCTATGCGAGTTTTTAATAGTAGATGGTGCTCTAGGCTATATTTTAACAATAGATGTGACTCTAGGCTAATTTTTAACACTAGATGCCGCTCTAGCCTATTTTTTTTTTACAGCTGATGGCACACTGTGCTAGTTTTTAATAACAGACAGTTTTCTAGGCTAGTTTTAAACGGTTGATGGTGCTCTAGGCTAGTTTTTTTAGTTGATGGTGCTCTAGGCAGTTGTTTTTAGTTGATGGTGCTTTAGGCTAGTTTTTTTTAATAGCAGATGACACTCTATGCTAGTTTTTAATGGTAGATGGCGCTTTAGCCGAGTTTTAAGTAGATAGGGCTTTAGGCTATATTTTAACAATAGATGTCACTCTAGGCTAATTTTTAACACTAGATGTTGCTTTAGGCTAGTTTTTACAGCTGATGGCGCACTATGCAAGTTTTTTAATACGAGACAGTGCTCTAGGCTAGTTTTTAACAGTTGATAGCTCTCTAAGCTACTTTTTTACAGTTGATGGTGCTCTAAGCTAGTTTTTTAACAGCAGATGACTCCATGGCAAGCTTTTTAACAGCAGATGGCGGTCTTGGCTAGTTTTAACAGCAGATGACACTGGCTATTTTTTTATCAGCAAATGTGCTCTAGGCTAGTTTTCATGAGTGGATGGTGCTCTAAGCTAGTTTTTAACAGCAGATGGCACTATTGGCTAGTTTTTAACAGCAGATGGCGTTCTTGGCTAGTTTTTGACAGCAGATGGTGCTCTAGGCTAATTTTTAACAGTAGATGACACTATGGTTAGTTTTTTAGCAGCAGATGGCACTCTAGGCTAGTTTTTAAGAACAGATAGTGCTCTAGGCTTTTTTAACGGCAGATGACACTCTATAACTACTTTTTAACAGCAGATGGCGCTCTAGGCATGTTTTCAAGAGTGTATAGCACTCTAGGCTAGTTTTTAACAGCAGATGACACTATGGCTAAATTTTTTGTAAACAGCAGATGGCGCTCTTGGCTAGTTTTTAAGAGTGAGTGGTGCTATAGGCTAGTGTATAACAACAGATGACACTCTAGGCTTTTTTTTCTAACACTAGATGGCGCTCTAGGCTATTTTTTTAGCAGATGGCAGAATCAAATAAGAAGAGAATAATGATGCATTTGAAAAACTTAAGTTCTCAAAAAGATTTTTGTTTTACTCTCCTAAATCTTTTCAGTGGCAGGAAAAAGATTTAAGGAATAACGCAAAATAATTACTGTGTTTTTATTAGTTAGTTAGCCATGTTAGTTGCGCAACAATCAACTCAAGCTACTGTCAAACATGCATTTTTAAGTGATAAATCTTGAAGTATTGTATTATTAATACAGCATGTACAGTACTACCAAATCAAGCGTTGGTTTCCTGGAGCTCTGATATGACATCAATCTCAGTAGTGTAGTTTATTTCAAAATCACATAAAAGTTCCCTTATCACATAATGACAAAACCTGTTTAGCAATGTTTGCAGAGACAGGTGTGCAAAACATGGTAAATGACCCTTTCTGTTGGTAATTGTATGGTTTGCATTGCATGGCATTATTTATCCTCTACAGTTTGGTTGCTAGGAAACATCTTTGATGAAAATCAGATACCTGCAGAGATAAAACACATAGTAATATTCCACCATTGACTTGGAATTCAGCATAAATCTGATACATATTAATATCTTAAAATCTGACCTAAACAGATTGTCTTAACAGATTCTCCTCAATAGAAATAGATCAAGTATGGTCAAAGGTAACAAACTGTAACAAAACCAATATTTTTTTTCCCCTGCAGTCAAATTCCTCACTTCACCAGTTTGGTGACCTAAAGCTGTATGCGTCCGAGTGGATCGAGTCATCGTCCTATGTGCTGCAGTCTGCCAACATTTTGACACAAACCTTGCCGATACTTAAGGTATAAAACAACAAGTCAAGAGAAAATTGAATACACTTTTTTATTTATTTAATTGATTGGTTGATCAAGCTATTTATTTTGTTCCAGCTCCTGCATTAACTGCATACACTATTCAATATCTTTCAACAGAATTCCCTGAACAGTCCTTTTGTCCAAAACTTCATTCGGACTCAGACTGGAATTGACGTTTCAGGAATGAGTGCAACTCTCAACCAATTCTGTAAGTAACCGAGTATTATATTTAATGCTTAAAATAATGGGAATGAATTTGTATTTTTCCAAGGCAGTTTGTCTTTATTTTGAGATGTTAAGGCATTATAATGAGTTCATCACTATGTTATAATACTGTTTTATTTAAATGGTGTAAAGTAACATATTTCTCGTTATTATTACTTAAAGAATCATATAGTTGGAAACCACATGATCTAATTGGTGGAAACCGTAATGCTGTAGTTGCATTTATAGGGATCAAGTGGTTCCAAACCTTTTTGAGTTTCTTTATTCTATTGAATACAAAAAAAAAAAAAAAAGATATTTGAAGAAAGCTGGAAACTGGTAACCATTGACTTCCACAGTAGGAAAAAAGATACTATGGATGTCACTGGTTTCCATCTGTTTTCAAAATCTTTTCTTTTATATATTTAACAGAAGGTCAAACAGGTTTGGAACAAGTGAAGGTGAGAAATTAATGAGAGAACCTAAACTATCCCTTTAACCCTTATGTACTGCCGGGGAAGTTTTCATCCACTCTGGGGTGATTTTGAGTCTTAATTTGGCTATAAATTTTTCTGTGTTTCAGCTAGCGGAATGATTTTTTATAACAAATCTTATTTTGACACATATTTTGAGAAAATGCTTTGATAAAAAAAAAAAAAAAAAAAAAAAACTCAACGATACACTCTTGACAAATTGACTACCCTTTTGTTATGTTCGGGATAAAAAAAAACATCCACTAAATTAAACTGCTGTAAAATGCATCATATTGTTATTATATATTTTTTTGCATAAATCTACTAAATTGCTTAGAAAATTAGTGGATTTGAACACTTTAAATGCCAAATTTATAAATGATGTCACTGATTTGGTGAAAAAACACACACAAAATGATGCATTTTAAATATACAAAGTAATTGTGTACTGGATTCTTTTGACCTATTATCAAAGTCTTGGAGATGGAAAACAACCATGAATTGAGATTGAAATTGAAAAACCATGACACCATATAAACATGCATTGGTGTTTTTCCCTGTTGGGAAGAGGTAAAATTAGTCTGTTTTACAGATGATCATCAGTCGGCACCAATAACACTTTAGATAGGCCTGTGCAAAAAAAAGCTTAGTTTCTAGATTTTGTATGGGGTATAAAAACAAATTAAAGTGTGTATATGTGTGTCTAAGTGTGTGAGTGACCATTATGCACTTACCTTGATGTGTCTGAAAAAATCAATCCTACTAAAAATCAAAACTACTAAATTGCTCAGAAAATTACTGTATTTTAATTCTTTAAATGCCAAATTTATAAATTATGTCATTGATTTGGTGAAAAAAAACACACAAAAATGACATTTCCAATATAAAAAGTAATTGTGGACTAGATTTTTTTAAAAGTCTTGGACGTGTGAAACAACATTGGCTTTGATGCATTTTTTTTTTACTTTTTAAAATTTTTTCTCTCTAATTTACTGTTGGTGGCTGTTTTTGCCCCATTGACTTCCATTAACCACATTTTTTGATTATAAAGCCATGACAACATCTAATCATGCATTTTTAATTGTTGGTGGTTTTCCCTTTAGGGAAGAGGTAAAAAAAAAGTTTAAAAAAGTCATTTTTCATATGGCACCATTAACCCTTTAGATAGGCCTAGTTTCTGGATTTTATAGGGAGTATAACAGCAACTTAAAGTGTGTGTATGTGTGTCTGAGTGTGAGAGTGACCTTTGCACACTTACCTTGATGGGTCTGAGAATATCAAAATAAGCATCTCAGCTCTCAGAACTACATGGAGTAAACAAAAACAAAGCCTGTGTATTTTTGCACCATCAAATGTGGTTATAATGGAAATCAATGGGGAAATACAGCCATCAACAGTAAATTAGAGAGAGAGAAAAAAAACCTAACAATGCATCAAAGCCAACTAATCGATCAAATGTCCAAGCCTGCGATAAAAAGGAAAAAATGCAGTCTACAACTACTTTTTACATTGAAAATATGTCATTTTGTGTGTTATTTTTTCACCAAATCAGTGACATTACTTATGAATCTAGCTAATAAAGAGTTAAAATCCTGTTTTTTTTTTTCTTTTTAATATAGTAGTTTTGATCAGGGCTGAGGTTGATTAACAGATTTATGCAAAGAAATCTGAAAAAAAGATGCATTTTCTAAGCAGTTTAATTCAATGGATGTTTTCATCTCAAACATAACAAAAGGGAAGTCAATTTGAACAGTGCACAAAGGTTAAAATGCTTTCTTTGTATGTAAATGAGCTTTTATAGATTGAACTTGATGCAGACATTAATACATAATATTTATACATTTATTATGTGGTTTTATATATCATACACTTTTTTTCTATCAGTTTCTTATTTGTAATCGCAAAAACCATGTGATTTGGCTATAAACCATTAGCAGCTTTAAGAACAAACAAACATTAATGACTCACATGGCAATTAAATCACACACCGCCATCTGCAAATCACAAAATCATGCCTCCCTGAGAAATGATCACTTTCCAAATAGGGCATAAGTCTATGAGATCCAAATGTACCTAGCCTCCTCAGGGAAAACCAGCGCAGTTGAGCAGGGTTTTACTGCCGAGCTCTTGACAACTCACGACAACAGCAGGAGAAGTATTGCTCTGTGCACCCAAGCTTGCCTTATCCAGAAATCTGCAGCAGTTATTCTATCTCTTTTCACAGCGAACATGACAGTCCTGTTAGAGAAAAACAAGTTTATCATGGACCAGATCACCACCCTCTCTGTGCTCATGATGAACCTCTCCTCCTGTGTCAACTTCGACCGATACCGAGGCTTCAACTCTACTGATGAACTCGACAAGCAAGCCGAAAAACTGGCTCAAAACCGTGAGCTGTATGCCAGTGAGTTTACACACGCACACACAACCTCTTTCTCTCTTTTTCACACACGCACAAACACATACACAAACTCTTTCTCTCTTTTTCACACACGCACAAACACCTAAACAAACTCTTTCTCTCTTTTTCACAGTCACACACACACACACAGGTTTGCTATCCCCATAGATGTAATGGTTTTTATATTGTGCAGACTATATATTCTACCTCGATCCTACCCCTGAACCCAAGCCTTACACAAAACATTCTACAGTTTTACATTTTTAAAATGCTTCATTCTGGATGATTTAGAGTTCATCTGTAAAGTATTCATAGCACTTCAGTTTTCCCATTTTTTTTTTATTTTACAGCCTTATTCCAAAACGCATTAAATTGATTTATTTCCTCAAAATTCTACACACAACACCCCATAATGACAATGTGAAAAAAAAGTTTTTGAAATTGTTGCAAACTTATTAAAAATAAAAAACCTGAAAAGTCACATGTACAGAAGTATTCACAGCCTTTGCTCAATACTTTGTCGATGCACCTTTGGCAGCAATTACAGCCTCAAGTATTTTTGAATATGACACCACAAGCTTGGCAAACCTGTCTTTGGGAATTTTGCCCATTCCTCTTTGCAGTACCTCTCAAGCCCTATCTGGTTGGATGGGAAGAGACAGTATATGGCCATTTTCAGATCTCTCCAGAGATGTTCAATAGGATTTAGTTCAGGGCTCTGGCTGGGCCACTTGAGGACAGTCACAGAGTTGTTGTGAAGCCACTCCATTGATATTTTGGTGGTGTGCTTTGGGTCATTGTCCTGCTGGAAGATGAGCGTCGCCCCAGTCTGAGATCAAGAGCACTCTGAATTAGACTTCCATTCAGGATGTCTCTGTACATTGCTGCATTCATCTTTCCCTCTATCCTGACTAGTCTTCCAGTTCCTGCTGCTGAAAAACATCCCCAGAGTATGATGCTGCCACCACAATGCTTCACAGTAGGGATGGTATTGACCTGGGGATGAACGGTGCCTGGTTTTCTCCAAATGTAACGCCTGGCATTCACTCCAAAGAGTCATCAGACCAGAGAATTTTGTTTCTTATAGTCTGAGAGTCCTTCAGATGACTTTTGGCAAATCACAGGTGGGGAGTGGATTCTTTCTGGCCACTCTACCATACAGGCCTGATTTTTGGAATACTGCACAGATGTTTGTCCTCCTGTAAGGTTCTCCTCTCTCAACAGAAGAACAGTGGAGCTCAGACAAAGTGACCATCGAGTTATTGATCACCTCCCTGATTAAGGCCTTTTTCCCCGATCATTCAGCTTAGATGGCGGGCCAGCTCTAGGAAAAGTCCTGGTGGTTTCAAACATCTTTCACTTTCAGGATGATGGAGGCCACAGAACGTTCAGAGTAGCAGACATTTTTCTGTAACCTTCCCCAGCCTTGAGCCTGGAGACAATCCTGTCTCGGAGGTCTACAGACAATTCCTTTGTCTTCATGCTTGGTTTGTGCCTTGACATGCACTGTCAACCCTGTAGACAGGTGTATGCCTTTACAAATCATGTCCAATTAACTGAATTTACAACAGGTGAATTAAGCTGCTGAAACATCTCAAGAATGATTAGTGAAAACAGAATGTACCTGAGCTTCATTTAGAGCTTCATGACAAAGGCTTTGAATACTTCTGTACTTGTGATTTTTTTTTAGGTTTTTTATTTTTCATAAATATGCAACCATTTCAAAAGCTCTTTTTCAAATTGTCATTTTGGGGTATTGTGTGAAGAAATTTGAGGAAATAAATGAATTTAGTCCGTTTTGGAATAAAGCTGCAACAAAAAAAATGTGGAAAAAGTGAAGCGCTATGAATAATTTTCGGATGCACGTTTATCCATGAGACCTCAATTTAGGTCACGGTGAAACAAGTCTCTGTGAGTCTGTGTGTATTCAGGTTTAAGTCCACGCCAGTGGGAAAAACAAGAACACACACTCATTTCAATTTATATGAATTTCTATAGCGCTTTTAGTAAAATGTACTAGGGTTGTCACTATACTGGAATTCGGTACCAATAAATTCTGAAATTTTAAAAACGCCCATTTCCTACTAACATTTAAGCGCTGTTTAGCATGTTCTTAAGCGTTTGTGTTCATGCGCTCAACACTAATGACTGTGATTGGCCGTGAAGGTCATCCATTCACCAAACTCACCACTGTTTACTAAGTGTAACCACAGATACAAGGACACTGGAGCATTTTAAAGCTGCAATTAATCAGCGGATAACCTGTTTGTCAACTTATAGACAAACCAGCTGATTGATGTGACTTTAAAATTCTCCAGTGTATCTGTGGTTACACAGTAAAAATTGGTAAGTTCAGTGTACTGATGACCTTCACGGCCAATCACAGTCATTTCTGTTGAGCACGTCAACACAATAGCAAATCAGCATTGTTTAAGAAGGTGCTCAACAGTATCGATTGGTACCAAATTCCAGTGTCATGACAACCCTACACAACACACATATTGTATGGCCTTACCCTACCCTTACCCCTAAGCCCAACCCTCACAGAAAACCTGTGGTAAATTTTGAATATAAAAAACTTGTATGATTTTAAATTACGAGAACACTTAAACTACCTCAAAATTGTAATTTCTAGGTCATACACATGTCATTATACAATTTGTTTCCTCACAAATCACATAAACAAGCACACACACACAAACACACACACTCTATTCATCTCAGGCATTTGGTGATGCTCTCGATTGCAGACCCCAAAGGCACTAAAGAGTCATTGGTCTGTAAATCCTGTAACTCAATGCAATTCCATTGAGTTCCATTGAAATATAGATTTCAGTTGTTCTTGTGGAGTGGCAGGCCTTTGAGGTTAAAACAGTTCACTCGCATGCTGATCTTTAACAGGGTTTTAAATGTTCTCTGAGGTCCTCTTGTAATGTTGTAATGTAACATTTTGAACAATATACTTTAGAAGTAGTATGCTTTTTTCTGGTACTGTTTTAATTCCCCTCATCAGGAAACACTGTTTGAATTTGGATTGTAGATTTAGAAGTTAACCAATGGTATGATTGACTAGTACTTTTTATATTTTGAAAAGACAGTGTGTGTTCACTAATGTAAACTTCTATATATGTTTATTTGAAAGTCATCATTATAGCCCTCTTATATGGACATTGCTGTTATTTAAGTTAAAAGCTCATGAATATCAGTACATACAGTATAAAGTAGGCATGAGATGATATTCGGTTCAAGGTATACAGCAGTTTTGGAAAAGTCATGGTTTTAAAACCGCAAAGATTTTCTATTATAGTGTTCCTAAGGTATATGAAAGTTTTTTTTTTTTGTTTTTGTTTTTTTTTGTTTTAGGGCAACAGTATCTCCACGATTGTGCATCTAAAAAAACATCTAAAAAAAAAAAAATAACTTATATAGTTCAATGAAGAAAAAAGGAACTTTTTTACCCAGACATTTAGAAAGAACATATTTTACAGCAGTGATCAGAATGCTGCGAAACCGTGATATTTTTATCCAAGGTTATCACCCATGCCTAATATCACATGATCTTAAAAACAGTTACTCACACTTGTGTGGAGCGACATTACGGTTGAATCCAATAAAATCAGCAATAAAAAACATCTTTTAGTTTCAATCTGCATCCTGTGCCTTGTTTGTTAATCTGCTGCATTTTTACAGCAGTTTAATTCAATGGATGTTTTCATCTCAAACATAACAAAAGGGAAGTCAATTTGAACAGTGCACAAGGGTTAAAATGCTTTCTTTGTATATAAATGAGCTTTTATAGATTGAACTTGATGCAGACATTAATACATAATATTTATACATTTATTATGTGGTTTTGTATTTCATACACTTTTGTTCTATCAGTTTCTTATTTGTAATCGCAAAAACCCTGCGATTTGGCTATAAACCATTAGCAGCTTTAAGAACAAACAAACATTAATGACTCACATGGCAATTAAATCACACACCGCCATCTGCAAATCACGAAATCATGCCTCCCTGAGAAATGATCCAAATAGGGCATAAGTCTATGAGATTCAAATGTACCTAGCCTCCTCAGGGAAAACAAGGTTATCATACCTTCAGAATTTTGTACCAGCCCATGCATAATAACATGTGATCTTAAAACAGTTACTTACACATGTGTGGAGCGACATTACTGTTGGATCCAATAAAATCTGCACTAAAAAACATCTTTTAGTTTCAATCTGCGCCTTGTGCCTGGTTTACACTGTAAATTAAAACATGGTAAAATGATGTGAACAAGGGAACAAATGCTTATTGATGTGTTTTGGAACTTGTCTAGTCTTCAGAGCATCTACTGTATATTGTGCCTATGTGTTTTTTAATCTCTCGTTGTTTAGTTACAATGTAAATGGGTGGGTGTAGCTAAACAAGCAGTGATATAGAAGCATATGTTTATCATACTCTGCAGAGGTGGAGTTTAGCCACATTATGTAATAAAGTGATGCATTCCAAAACGGGTCATTTTGTCAGGTTGTCTTCAATAGACCTTTGTCTTAGCAGCTGCATGGAGGGCGCCATATCGACCAGCGTCATCGGTAGAATGCTTAGAACTTCTTTTTACAGCGTTCACAATAGTAATTTGTGCTCCGAAAATGGGTTTCAATATCGTTATGAGTAGATTATGGAGTGTTTTTGTGACACACAACTTTGAAAAGTGTGTGTTAAAGCTGTTATAATCTGTCAGATGTGGTGCGAGGAAAAAGCACAAGAGAAAAACGTTCTCCTAGTTTACATGTCTGCCGTCAGAAATATAGTGTGTGTGTGTCACCGGCCTGTCAGCCGTTAGCTCAGCGGCTCTTCAATACTCACGCACACACACACACGCAATACTTCACTGCATCATAGAGCAAACCATATAACTGGCATGAAATTTAACAGGTATGTAAGTTCTGCAATTTACAAAAATGACCAATAAAAGTCTGTTATTAATACTCTGCTGGCTGATTTGCATGTTGATACTAATCGCGAGCCGTTTATGTTTCATTTAGTGTGTTGTATTCAGCAGGGTTTGTGTTTTTCTGTCATTTCAAAATGTCACTTTATTTTCCCCTTTGTCACAGTTATTAAATCAGTGTGTTAGTGCGACAGTACAGTAGGCTATGTGTGTGTGTATCAAACATTTCGGTGAATTACAGGTGTTTGGGCTGGTTATATGTTTGAAAGCAAGAGAAAATGTTGACTTTAGCAATGACGAGGCTTCATTTAAATGGCAGAAGGTGCCGCCTGACAATGAGGGGAAAATGCCTCACAGCAGTTTTCATCCTATTAGATCACATTAAATATTCAGTCCAGGAGGTGGTGCTGATCGACAACTATATTAGTTCAAAGGTGATAAAAGCAGGTTGAATAGATGTAATGTGTATTTATATAGTAATGTAATGTGTATTTACATAGCGCATTTATTGTGTATGGCAATACACCCAAAGCGCTTCACAATCATGAGGGGGGTCTCACCACACCACCACCAGTGTGCAGCATCCACTTGGATGATGCGACGGCTGCCACAGGACAACGGCGCCAGTGCGCTCACCACACACCAGCTATTAGTGGAGAGGAGGGACAGTGATAGAGCCAATTCGGTGGAGAGGGGATGATTAGGAGGCCATGATCGTAAGGGCCGATAGAGGGACTTTGGCCAGGACACCGGGGTTACACCCCTGCTCTTTCACGAGAAGTGCCTTGCGATTTTTAATGACCACAGAGAGTCAGGACCTCGGTTTAACGTCTCATCCGAAAGACGGCGCCCACTGACAGTTTAGTGTCCCCTTCACTTTTACTGGGGCATTAGGACTCACATAGACCACAGGTTGAGCGCCCCCTGCTGGCCTCACTAACACCACTTCCAACAGCAACCTAGTGTTCCCTAGTGGTCTCCCATCCAGGTACTGACCAGGCTCAGCCCTGCTTAGCTTCAGTGAGTAACCGGTCTTGGGCTGCAGGGTGACATGGCTGTGGCTATTTCTATTATGTGGCTATTATGAAAACCATCTTTTTAAAGCTGTCCAAATGTGACTGTTTATACGCATCAGCTATCGACCGAAAGTTCTTAGCAATCTCCTTGCGCATACACCAAAGCATAATGGGTCATTTTGCATTCTAAGAAAAAGGTCTGTAACAGCTGTTTTTAGAGTTACACAATTTTTTTTTCAGTTCTGAAACCTCCAGGATGTTTTTTAAAGTGCAATGACAACTTACATATCAAAAAATCAAGCAAATTTGTATTTCTCATTTCATGACCCTTTTAAATGACACGAGTTCTGCTTATCTTCACAGGCATTATTTTCAAACTTCCCAAGGAGAACTCCAGCAGCCTGCCACCAAACATCGACTACACCATACGCATGAACATCGAGAATGTCATGCGCACAGACCGTGCACGCAATCCCTTCTGGGTGAAAGATGCCTACATATCGGCAACCAGAACCCAGCGGTACAGCCGAGGCTTTGTGTACCTGCAGGAAAGCATCGAGAGGGCCATCATCGAAATGCAGACGGGTAATGCCATGGATGGGCCCGCGGTCCAGATGCAGGCATTCCCTTATCCCTGCTACTATAAGGACGAGTGAGTGTCTCATAAGCTCAAACCGCACACACACACACACACACACACACTGAGCATCTTATGTAAGGTCTGAAATAGTATGGCATCTGAACAAATAATCAACAGATGGTTTATTAGAAATAACTCCAGTAGGATGAATGTCTTTTTGTTTTTCATCAAAATACTAGATTTGTATTTGAGGAATGAAACAGCAGTTGTGAAGAAGCAAAACAATTGCGTAGGAATTAGCCGAGCTTAGGGTTGGCTTTGGTTTGTGTAGATGAAAGGCTGAATCCGAGCTGTTGTCATGGTACTGTATTCTCATGCTGGCTATAAATGAGAGTCAACATAAATAATATCACAGCGACACTGTATATGGTTTTTGGCTTTAAATTAGTCGATACCGGTTTATTTGATGCCAGGGTTGTTACTTTATTTAAAACAAGCTATTACAATTTGAAAAACAACTCATTTGAATACAGCTGAAGACAAATAAAGAAAAGAGAAATCTTGTCTTGTAAACGAAGTAAAGATAAAATAATAATATAATAGGGTCAGGGGTAAAATAGTAAAATAACTAAATAAAACTATAATAAAAAAATAACTAAATAGAATAGAACTAAAAAATGTACTAATAAAAAGATATACATGAACATAAAATTAAATAAACAAAGCACACCACAAGGAAACAAATAAATAAAATAAAATCAACAAAACACAACACAAGAAAACAAATAAATAATACAAAAATAAACACAAAACAACAATTAATTAAAATAAAATAATAAAATAAAAAATAAACAAATAACTAAAATAAAATAAACACAACACAACAAATCAAATAACAAAAATAAAATAAAAAATAAAATAATATTTAATTTAATTTAATTTAATTTAATTTAATTTAATTTAATTTACACAACACAACAAATAATTAAATTAAAATAAAATAATAAAATAAAATGAATAAAAATGTAAAAAATAAATGGAATAAAATATACAAAATAAACACAACACAACAAAACAAATGACTATAATAAAAAAATAATAAAATAAAATAAACACAACACAACACAACAAAAAAAAACAAATAACAAAAATAAAATAATAAAATAAAATAATAAACAAAACTAACAAAATAAATTTTATTTAATAAACACAAAACAACACAACAAATAATTAAAAAATAATAATTAATAATTAAAAAATAAATAAATATTAAATAGAAAATAAATAAACACAACACAACAATTAATTAAAATAAAATAAATACAATTAAATAATAAATAAAATAAAATAAACAAAATAACATAAACAAAACACAACAAAACAAATAACTAAAATAAAAAATAAAATAATAATAAACTAAAATAATAATAATAAAATAATAATTAACTAATCAAAATAAACACAACACAACACAACAAAACAAATAACTAAAATAAAATAAAATCAAATTAAATTGAAAAAAAAAAATAAATAAATAAATAAAGCATTCACAAAAACGAAAAAATGAAAACAAACCTGTTAACCATATACTAAAAGCAGAAAAGTTTTTCCTTTGCATCTTTGAGAAAGTTTCAGTGGCTGTACACAGATCCATGATATTGACTACAAATGCTGTTTTATACATGCCAGACCAGTTGGCCTTGGTAAAGTACACATCAACGCATGTATGGTTCGATAGTCTGGCATTGTTGTTGTTTTTTGATTTTAAAGAGCTCATGTGTCGCCTATAGAATAAACATGCAGGAACATTTTGTTTTCACAAGCTCTTACACAGAGACCATATTAGTAATGTTTTCAAAGATTTCAAACACACATTCATTCATTCAAAATTCTGCATTTTCAGGCACCCAAAATGTCGTTGTCATATTAAATAAAACCCCAAAATTTTAAAAGTTTTCCATTTAAAAAAAAAAAATTACCACAAACAGTTATACATTGTATTGATAACTTGGGTTTAGAAGAGGTTTAGCCACACCAATAGTTAAATGCCACTGGTCAGTCTTTTTATTGTAAATTATAAGAACACAAATTATGATATTTTAGATGCAATCCTGGAGCTTTCTGACCCCTTATAGACAGCAAGGATCACAGAAAAGGAGCCAAAAACATTGCCAAAGTACTCCAAGTGACTTCAGTGGTTCAACTATAACCATGCAAAGCTCCAAAAACACCTTTGGGTGCTGAAATAACTGTAAAGATGGCTTTGCTTGCTTTTCATGTCAACTCATGTGAAGAGTTCAGATGCAAAAACCTTCAAGTGGCAGTGCCATCTGAAATTTTCTTCTAAATGTTGCATTTTCTCAGGCTCCCCTGTCTTGATTTAGTAATTTAATATTTATGGCAAAGAATAGGTTATTTTTTAATGCTTTTAACATGAAATAACTGAACATAAACATAAGAGGCTTTGTACAATTGTACAATTTCATGAACATTCCAGATGGCACTTATTCAGAGGTTTTTGCATCTGAACTCTTCATATTTACTATGTGCAATTTGTAGCATGCAAACTTGTAAAACTTAAACTGGTTAAGTATGATAAACATGCCCTCCACCTAATAACACTCTTTCCTTCTAGATATCTCAACAGCATCGCGTTTGCCTTCCCAATGGCGCTCATGATTTCCTGGGTGCTGTTTATTGCACACTTTGTCAAGAAACTAGTGCACGAGAGAGAGCTGCGTCTTCACGAGGTATGGAGCCAAACCAATTTCTCCACAATCTCTTCTCATAAACTTTCATTAAATGTCTCCCTTATCTTGCAGTACATGAAAATGATGGGGGTCAATCCCATCAGCCACTTCTTTGCCTGGTTAATTGAGAGCGGTGCGTTCCTGTTGGTGACCGTCATCATCCTCACCATCATTCTGAAGGCTGGCGGGATCCTTCCTCGCAGCGATGGATTTGTGCTCTTCCTCTACCTCTGCGACTACGGCTTCAGCGTCCTCGCGGTCAGCTTCCTGGTCAGCTCCTTCTTCGATAAGACCAACATCGCCGGGCTGAGTGGCAGCCTTATCTATGTCATCTCTTTCTTCCCCTTCATTGTGCTGATCCACTTGGAGGACAACCTCTCCTTCTCTGTGAAGAGCGCTCTGGTGTGTATCATGTTTTAATTGGTTTTTGCAGTTTAACATTGTTGTACAGTCACATTTTGAAGATTTGCATAAACACTTGAGATTCATTAATGATAATTATTCTATCAGGCAGTTGAATGCTTAATTCTGATTGGCTGGTGAACATTATAAGGTGTGCAGTTATTTTCAGAGGAATGCTTGAAAAAGGTATATCAAAGCAGCTTTTGAGCACCTTATAGTTCCATATCCCCGTGGAACTTAAAAAGTTTTAAATTTATCTTACATTTCAAAAACACATTTTTAGGCCTGAAAATGTTAAGAGTTTTGAAACCCCCATCTTTCAGTTCAAGTCTACCTCAGAATTTGTTCAAAAAATGCTACATGATGGGCATGGAGCGCTTCAAGCAGAAGGTAGGAGTGCGCGTGGCCGGCAGAGCAGGGGAAAAGGGGGGGGCGAACAACTGTCAGTTGGCTCACCAGCTCAAGACAAAAAAAATAATAAAAATCTGACACAAAACGTAAGGAAATGCATGATTTTATAGTTTACAAAATTAAAATGCAAAGAAATAAACAGTAATTAATTTAATGCCCTGCTACATGTATCATAGACTATTTGTAGTTTTATATAATATATAACCACAATTAGTTATATCATTGTAAAGATAATCATGTTTATATAAACACTATAAATAAGGAGGAGTTCTCTCCTGCTGAATCCCCGGGTTTAGAGGATTTAAAACATGTGTGTGTCAGGATTGGTGAGAGGAAAAAGAAGTGAGGACCCAATTGCAGAGTGAATGAATATTTATTCTTAATAAAATAAAATAAATGGCAAAATAAACAACCCAGAGGGGGAAAAACACCAATAAAACAAATAAACAATCAAACCAAACTAGGATGGCTGGCGGAGATCAGGACTGGAACAATGTAACAGACAACAAGACAAGGTTACATACGGTGACGAACTGGCACAGAACAGCAGACATGAGGGGATTATAAAATGTAATAAATTAACACACAAACAGATGAACATAATTAACTAATAATGGGTTAACAAGGAGGGTGGGACTAGACAATAGACGGGAGAGCACATGACACAGAGAGACAACACAAGCCATGCGCTCACATTAGGCAAGACTAGAACACGCAGCTAATGAGAGAACTCACTAACTACGCATTCACAATAAAACAGGACAAGAACATGCAGCCAATGAGAGAACTCATTAACCGCATGTTCATGACAACACAAGAACAACACTGAAGCACACAACAAAAGCACGTGACCACAATGTAAACACAGAGCCACGTGCTTTGACAACAGACACAAGACACGAGCACGCGATAGATACACCTTACCGTGTGCTCACACATATGCAACGCGCATGCTTCATTTCAGCGTCGACCAAAACCGAAAGCAACTAGACGAAGACGCTGAGAATGAAGCAGCGCGTTGCCGACAAAACAAAAACACAAACACGAGTACAAGAGCACGCGCGTCGGAGGCACGCAGAGCCCGCACGGTCGCATCAAGCGGGAGCGCGCACGCTCTGTGCACGCCTACGAAGGCGCGCCCACACAGAGACACACACAATGATAGAAACAAGTGCTTGACCCAAGAAAACTCGAGCCGAGCACGACAGGACTAGACAGGACTAGTGTCTGGACTCTACCAAAACAAGAATTTACATGACCAGAGTGGCAGAACCCTGACAGTGTGAACACAGCAGCATGGTGATTTGTCTAAATAGTAATGAAATCAACTGATAAAAGTCTGCCATTCTCTAATACCCGTACAGCTCTCCTAACAAAAATGCTTTCTGCATGCAAACAGCTTGACTGTATCGCAGGGAAAGACATAGAACAAACCCTGTGGATCATGAAATCACGTACAAGTCTTCACAACCACCTAAATATGCAGTCATGAATAATTAAGAAGCAGGATCTTCTCATAGGATAAGACAACTCAGTCTGTGAGTAATAATGAGAAACCGATGCGTCATCTCTGGACAGGCAGATAGCGTTCTGTCACCGATTTTGATCCCTCCCCAATAATGATTTTAAACCCGGAGGATGAAATTAGCTGACTAAAGCTCACAATTATCCAATTTTTCCCACAATTAAAGTTGACAGGTGCTAACGTTGTCTTAAATTATGATCAACACATATTAATCTGCTAATATCTGAAAAAAAATACTCCAAAAAATTTTGTATCCTAAATTATTTTAAACAGGTTTAAATTTTCCTATTTCCACACTTTTGGTTGCCAGTAATACGGTCAAATTTACAAGCATACTGTAAATTAACAATTACAATTGTGCTGTAAAACTACAGCACAATTGTAATTGTTAATTTACAGCACACGTAAATTTACAGCATTATTACACTCAAATTCCCTAATCAGGGAAAGAAACTAAAATCAATTACACAATTCTTCATGATAATAACAGAGCAATATATCCCTTATCTTCAATTTATACAAAAACTATGTACAGAATAGTGGATATAATATTTATAAATAGGCATGAAACTAAAGGTTTTTTAACATAAAGACATTGGGTTGAAGTTTTATACACAATCGGTTTGGACCAAAAGTCAACAAATATTTCTTTTTGATTATTCACGCAGAGTGTACTTTTCTCCTAAACTTGTCAGTTAAAAAAAAGAAGTAATGCTATATTGAAAAAGGTGTATGTATACAACTAGCCCAATACATTGGCCCAACCAGACCATTAAAAAAAAGTCTAAAATTTAATTTATAATGGTCTTAAATAGTCTAAAATTTGACTTGATGAAACCTGCAGAAAGCCTATCACTACACTGATATCATTTAGTGTATATTTACAACAGTCAAAAATTAAGTCAATTTAAAACAAACTAAACGCTTTCATTGAGCTGTGTGTGTATTATACACAGAGGAAATGTTTGAGGACAAAAACTGACAAAACTCTTGAAATGCAGCATCTGAACAACTCAACAAAGCGTTGTGACCACACATCCACCTCAGGTTTGCATTATTTACTTATAATACAACAGCCAAATGATAATTATTTCTTATGTAATGAAGCTTTTTCTTAAAATATCATTTAGATTTCCATTAAAATGTCTTATTTTGTTCCATTCTGTCCTGTTGAATCCACTCCTCATTTTAGGTATTGAGATATTATTTTGTAAGTTAATTAGGTAATATGCACTACTAATAGAATTACAATAATGTTGTGTCAGTTAATGCATTTATTAACATGAACAAACAAGGAACAATACATTTATTACAGTATTGATCATGTTAGTTAACATTAGATAATAGAAATAATGTTGTTAATTATTGGCTCATGTTAACAGGCATGGAATTGGATGTTATTAATGCCTTAGTAAATGTTGAACTATGATAAATAAACGCTGTACAAGTATTGTTCATAATTTGTTAATGTTAGTAAATACATTAACCAATGAAACCTTATTGTAAAGTTTGACCTAGATGCTTCTCTGTTAGAGTTGCACATTTAACAGTAGTTTAACTGAGAGTAACCGGTATGTGGAGTTTGGATCCAAACGTAAATTTGTTTCATTTGTAAAAACAGACATTTTGCCTTTTAAATATATAGAGATATATTCTTAAGTACGTTTATTAGCCTGCTTTCCTAAGTGTTTGTAATTTCAGGTTTTACTGTTATTGTTCTAAATATTATTTTACACACCACATGTTCTCTCCCGCACACAAATATCCCAAAGAAAGTATTTCTCAGTAAATGGAGGAAGAAATGCTTTATGGATAATTTATTTATAAATCAAAGGCGAATGGGACATTTAACAAAAGACATTTGCGTTCTTTGTGCAGCGAAATTTAATTAGCATTGCAGCTCCAGAAGTGAAATATCGCCCACAAATGTGAAACCGCAGCATTCACACAAATGTTAATGTGAGCACCAGCTGAGGACTAATGCACAGGCTGTGGCGGCGACAAAAATGTCTTTGCATGTAGTATTATATTCATGAAGAATAGGGTTATTAAGTTATTTTGTTAAATTATTAAGGCTTGCATTTCTGTGTTTGTAATTTCTACAGTAGATGTATTGATCTGTTCTTGTGTTAGTTAGGTGAGTTAAAAGTGCACGCAGTTGTTTACCTTACTTCAGTATAGTGTCTATAATAATTTGGTCATATATCCCACACCAAAACAATGGCTTTTGCTGCTTGTTCAAACTACTTATTTAAAATAAGTTAAAACAACACAATTCTTACGTTTTTTTTTCGTTTTTTTTTTGCGTTGTTTTATCCACTTCAATTTGTAAAAACTATGAAGTTAACTTTATCGATTTGTGTTGAAACAACATGAAAAAGAAGCTTTTTTTACAATGATTGTAGCTTAATCCACACAAACGACTTTATTATATTGAGTGCATTTTCATATTAAATGAGAGATTACTTACAATAAAAAGATTATTTTTTGACTTTTTTTCTACGAAGCGGAAGTGTGCTCTTTATTGCGATTGTTTTAGAACTTCCAAATCTTCTGGAAATGCAAATTCATTTCAAGATTCTGGAACTTTGTTGCATATGAAATTAGCACAATTTTTAAGATCAATTTAAAAAAGATCCCGGTCTTTTTCTTTTGGGACTACCTTCTAAACCACAAGCAACATCATTGACCCTTGACACATAAAGGTTATAAATTGTCAAATAAACTGCTACTTGTGGCAAGGAAATGCATCTTTATTAGATGATTTTGCCCCATGAGATGCTTGCAGCTGTGCTTAATGACAACATACAGAGTTTTCAAAATAAATGGTCTCCTTAGATCACCTGCCCTCTCATGTGAGAGAAATTTGTGTGTCAGTTTTTTGTAAAGGAGGGTTGTCGGAGGCTCAGGGAATGATCTTTTGTGTGTTTGTTTGTTACTTTTGTTGTTGTTTTTTATTTTATTTTATTCTGTTCTAATGTTCTTTTTTTCAAATTTCTCTTACCTCCATCTATTTGTTGGCTTATTTTTAAGGATTACTATAATTTCTACAACCCATTACATATTTTTTATAAACTTGCCTTTGACTATGTCTGTAAAAGCACATTGTACAATTATTTTGATAACCTTTAATAAACATGTTACAAAAAAAAGAACTTTCAATTCAGTTTCATATGGGAGAAATGACCAGAATTAATAAACACTGGGAAACTAGTCAAACTAAATACAAAATACAAGCTGACCGATAAGATCATTTTTTCCATGCATCTCTTCCAAGTCAAAACAGACCTGATTGCATTATGAGGGTGAAACATTTGAATTAATTGACATCTGTAATATAAATCTGTCTGACTGTATTTGTTTCTGCTCCACAGAGTCTCTTTTCTCCGACATGCTTCAGTTATGCCAGCCAGTACATCGCCCGCTATGAAAAGCAGGAAGAAGGTATGCAGACACAAACCCTCAGACCGTCTTTAATTGGTGTTTGTTTGGAATAATTAGATTGAGTGAGTTTGTTGTGTGTACCTACACCTCAGGCATCCAGTGGAGCAACATGTACATCTCTCCTCTGGCTGGCGACACCTCCTCCTTCGGCTGGCTCTGCTGGCTGCTCTTAATTGACTCGCTTGTATATTTCATCATTGGGATTTACATCCGCATGGTCTTTCCAGGTACTGTATGTGGAAGGGATTTAACTCAGGGGATCCATGGGTCATGGAATTTCTAAAATATCATGGAATTTTAAAAGGTCTATTCCAGACGTTAAAAGTCATGGGGAATTTTTATATTTTTTTGATCCAATTTTTTTGTTTGTCAATTAATACTTTAGTTTACATTTATCAAAAAGTATTTTTTTCTGTGCCATATTTTTATTGCATTGTTTCATGCCTGTTGTTATGGTTAGGTTATTTTTTCAGCTCCATAACCAACATTTACTTAAAGGCATAGTTCATCCAAAAATTACAATTTACTCAGTATTTACTCTGTCTCGAGTGGTTCCAAATTGTTTATTCTATTAAACACAAAAGAAAATATTTTGAAAAAAGTTGAAAACCTGTAACCATTGACATCCATATTAGGAAAAAAATACTATGGAAATCAATGGTTACAGCTTACTTAAAAATATCGTCTTTTGTGTTCATCAAAATAAAGAAACTCTGTCAAAATGATGACATAATTTATCCTCTAGCGCCGGGGTGTCCAAACTCGGTCCTGGAGGGCCGGTGTCCTGCATAGTTTAGCTCCAACATCCTTTAACACACCTGCCTGAAAGTTTGTAGCATGACTAGAAAGAGCTTGATTAGGTGGTTCAGGTGTTTTTAATTGGGGTTGGAACTAAACTATGCAGGACACCGGCCCTCCAGGACCGAGTTTGGACACCCCTGCTCTAGCGAGTAGGGTGGGTCTGAGAGCCGTGAGGGGTGTGGAGGGCCCACTTGCTACAAATCCTTTTAAGTCAAACAGTCAAATACTATATCTGTTAATGACGGCTAGGGCCAGACAGAATCTGCAGACATTTTTTGCTATTTCAGAATTTTGTAAAAAATTCATAACTATCATAATCAATCACAACTAAAACCTTAATATATGAATTAAAAAGTAATAACTTTTTAACTTGTATTTAATGTTTACAATGCAAATCTAATTATATTCACTTTATTTGGTAAACAAAGCAAATCTTCTATATAATATATCTTCTAAAAGAGAGAAAATATGTTAACAAACTGTATTGTGAATAAATGATATTAACATTTTCATATTAGTCAATAATATTACTGAAATTAATTAAAAAACTTAATAATTATAAATTTACACACATTTATACAAATAAATAAACAGAATCAATGATGGGCTAAAAATCTGCGTAAATCTGCGGAATTCTGCGCATGCAGATTCCATTTGGGCCTAATTATGGCTAGCACACCAGGATAATATTCATTGTAGGAGCAGAAACAGTGAGTACCTGAGGTAAATTATTTGTTTTTGTTCTCATAGTGGCTGTTAACATCCAAAAAATATATATTTGAGCTTAAACCTTTTTTTTATATTATATGAAGCACAACAGCGGCCTGTTTTTCTTTCATTATAGGTTTTTGGAATTCATCTTTTTAGTCAATGGAGGTCAGGCTTAGAGTGGGAACCCTTTTTACTGAGTGGATTCCCCATTTCCCCATTTACTGTATGTGGTTAGAAACGATATACATTTTTACAAGTGAAGTTTTAACATTCTGTATATTTTTCTGTACTCAGGAAAGTATGGCATCGCTGTACCGTGGTATTTCCCAGTAACTAAATCCTTCTGGACGGATATGTTCAGCTGTTGTAGCAAGACACCTAAGAAAATAGGGAGAGGGCTGCTGTTTACCAACATGATGCAGGACCAAAGCAGCATGAACAAGAGCAAAGGTACATTCATAACCATTTCCCTGGGAATACTTGATTCTGATGTGTCAATAGAAAGTTTGGAGTGCCAATCTGTATATTTGATTATTGTCTCCCATACCATATTATTTTAATTTCAGTGCTTGTTAAGATGTGTGGAAGACATGATGTATTGTAGATAAATTGCAAACTAAAGTGTATTATAAAGTGATAAAATTAGAGTGCTTATCTGTTATTTTCTGTGCTAATTTACGGGTCAGTGTGTTTTTAAATGAGTAAAATTAGTAAATTCTACATTTCTCAAATTTTATTTTTGATCAATTTATTTTGTCCTTGCTAATTCCTTGTATCCTTGACAGTATTATCTGTGCTGTAACAAAACATGTCAATTATAAGCAAACGTGTAGTTTTCATCCACATATTTTTAAATTTGCCATCTTTCCTGCTCAATTGTAAGTTGCGAATTATGAGTTTGTTTATTTATTAATACTCATGCATTATACTGAGCTCTTCTGCAAATATGACAGGCAGGGGTATTAATGAAATCCAAAAACTAGTACTGAAATGAAATGCATTTAAATTTAAATTAGCAGGTTAAAACAGGCTGATATGATTTCACCAATATTCTTACTTTTGTTTATGGTGACACATACTGTAACCTTAAGTTTCTGTGTGATTTATTATTAACATCTTTTCTTCTGTTTATATATTTTTTTTTGTCACAGGAAAAGGTAGCTTGGTGGCTAAAGGAGAAGAAGACTTCTCAGGGTTGCCCGTTGGAGTCTCACTGTATGGCCTGACGAAGACCTACGGCAAGAGGAATGCTGTAGACAACCTAAACCTGTCTTTCTATGAGGGACACGTCACCTCTCTGCTGGGTCACAATGGAGCTGGAAAAACCACCACTATGTAAGAGCATAACAGCATAATAAATCTTTTAAAGGGGTCATGACATTTCAAAACAAAGTTGCCTTCATCTGCTGACATATAAGAGGTGTTAGTTTCATAAAAAAATCCTGTAAGTTTCAATGCTTAAATGTCATTCTTTTCATAATGTTTTTATTTATTCAAGCTCTTTACTAATGAAGTGCCATGTGATGTCATGTTTATATGGATAATGCTGTCAAAACACACAGCAATACAACACAGTACGACAGTTTGAGGATGTTGATACTCTTTTCTTTGTCAGACAATCGAAACATTGCCCAATTACTGCCAAGCTTTAAAGGACCCGCCCCTTCAAATCAGGTCTTTTCATCAGGAGGGTTGGAAATTATAGATTTTTCTGTGCATTATTTTTGTTTTTTAGTGTAAAAATCTTTATTAACATTTTAAGTGGACCTTAAGGCACACATACTGAATTAAACAACATAGTGTATTAAAATAATGTTATGACCCCTTTAAATGCTTCTAATATACTGTTAGTGGTGTAACAGATCACAAATCTCATGGTTCGGATCACATAGTGTTTTTATAGTCACGGATCAGACCATTTTTCGGATCATTTGCTTTCCATTTATTACAAAAACAGTACTGCAAGGCACTTTTGGTTTTAACGAACAAATTTAGAAAAAATAACTTTTTAATTAAAAATAAAAGGAAGAAATATAAATTGTCAAATATTCAGTGCTGTGAAAAATTCACTGTTACTGTTGCTGATAACGTTAAATGTAAAAATCTAACATTAAAATTATACAACCCATATTTATTTTTAGTCTCTTTTTTTAATAAATTATTCAGTTATTCACTCATAAAACTTTGTTTCATTGCTAGATCTATCATATTAGAAGAATTATTCAGTGGCAAATTTTTGATGGCTGGTTCTCGCCACCTATTGGGTAAATAATGTAATTGCTGCCTTCAACTTTCATTTTTGAGCGTTGTTAAATGCATATGATAGTGATTTTAATCTTTACCATGAAATCAGTGGTTATATCTAAACTATAAACTGTTATCCCAGTACTTCTGTGTTATGTAATTGTTTGTAACTTCCTAACTAACTCAAAAGACTAAAGATTAAGTCTCTTTCTTGATTTTTGGGTTTTCAGATTTGAATGCAGTAATAAGAAGGATTAATAAACATATGCAAATCACCATCATTCATAATTTAAGTTGCGTGGTTGTTGAGATGCAGCTTATACTGAATGTATTATTGCAGGCTTAACAAGTAGTGACAGAAAACACCTTTAATGAGACCCACCACATCCCGAATAACCTACCACAACTTCTTTCGTCATCATTATATTTTCATACATGTGGTTTAAATGACATGAGAGAAGATCTCTCTGTGATCGTTACAAATGTAGGATTAATCTACGAGTGAAAAAGGTATTGATCCGCAGGTCACGCGTGTTCCCGTGGGTTGTGATTCTAACGAGACATGGATCAACCGTGATCCGTTGCACCCCTACTAACAATGAGCAGCTTTATTTTCATTTACTAATGTAATGTAAATGTATCGTACAATGATTGTTTATGTCAGTAAATATATTAACTAGCATAAACAGAAACTGACTATAAAGTGTTAACAAATAATACAAGAAATGATGAGCTATTTTAAATTCTTCTATTACAGATTAAAATATGTAGCCAACACAAACTATTACACTTTTTATGGCATAATCAATTATTCATTCATTCATTGATTTTCTTTCGCCTTAGTACCTTATTTATCAGGGGTTGCACCGCGGAATGAATCGCCAACTATTCCGGCATATGTTTTACGCAGCCCTCCAGCTGCAACTCTGTCCCAGTACTGGGAAAATATTTCCATATTTATTTCTTTAATTTCAGGTCACTTTTGACTGGATTGTTTGCACCCACTGTCGGCACCATTGAGGTCTACGGGATGGATATGCAGATGTTCATAGATGATGTGCGCAAGGAGATGGGCGTCTGTATGCAGTATGACGTCCTGTTCGACCATCTGACCACTAAAGAGCATCTGTTACTGTACGCTCAGATCAAAGCTCCTCATTGGACCAAGCAAGAAGTGAAGGAACAAGTGCACAAGTATGTTACAGCACTTGTCCCGTAGTTTATTTCAAGTTCTTTTGTAGCAATCCCTCAAAGACATGATTTTTTTTGTCAGACTCATATATTATCTTGACTCATATGGCATGTACAGTAGGTTTCTAATATGCCCTTAATACTGTTTGGGAAGTTGCTTTAAAAACTGTAGCTGCCCACATTACAACCTACTCATGGTTTAAAGCAGTTCAACTGTGAAGAAAATGCAGCTGCATTGGTGTTGTTTCAAGTGCTTGTTTTTGAAATATTAAACCAAATAATGATATGTGAAATAAATAATTACAGATTGTATAAAAATGTGACAACATATTTAGTGTAAATATTTATTTCTTCTAACATTATTAATCAAAACCAATGTCGAGATCATCTTCATATGGTTATTTTAATTAAAAATAAATAAAAAGTCAAATTAATTAAAATCATAAGATTATATCTTTGCATGGATGCATATATTAAATAAACCTAAAAATCAATTAAAAAACAATTTTAAATAAATTAAAATCATTAGTATATATTTAACTAAAATAACTGAAATATTAAATATAAAAATATTAACTAATTCAAACCAATAATAAAAAACACAGCGGTTACTGAGTTATACTAAACCTCTTTTAAATTTCTATATTAATGAGAAATGGCAAATGAAATGCGATGAATTGTAGAAATAACAAATTGTATGAAGTGAATCCATTTGTAAATGAAAGAAATAATTACCATTTTGAAAATAGACATGACCCGGTTGTGCATACGGGATGCAGATTTGAACACTGAAGACTTAAACACGCATATTTATTGAAAAGGGAAGAAAAAACTAATTGTGACTTGTGTAAGAATATTTTGACGATAACACATATTTTAATAGAATGTGTATTTTTAAAATGATATTAGAGAACCATTTTATTAAGGAAATATTTTAAGTGAAATGTTTGAAAAGGTGCCTTCTGGAGCAATTTTAGAATATTTATCTTTAATCAAACTATAAGATTGTATATGACTCTATTCAGTGTTGTTTTTTTATTATTTTTTTATATGATTATATGTTATATATTGAATATTTAGTATATGCTTTGCCATGAATATAGCTAATGCTGCTAATATGGCATGAAAACATAAATAAATATAGAAATAATTAAATAAATAACTCTGTTATACTGAAATAAACTGAAATATATTTAGATAAACTGAAATGTAAATATTAAAAAAAAAACTAATTAAAACTATTTAACTTTGAAGTAAATAAAGACAGAGTATATCAAAATATATTTATTGTAAATATTTATTTATTCTACCATTATTAGTCAAAATTAATGCTGAGATTATCTACATATGCATATTTTAATCATAAATAATTAAAAGACAAATAAATTCAAATCATAAGGGTAAAATATTTTTTGCGTAGATACATATTGTAATTACTTACTTACTCCTAGGGCCATTTATATCGATTTATCATTTATATATTTATAGCCACACCATGTTGGTGTTTCGTAACATCTAATTTTTACTATGTGGGTTGTTAGCCCAACGCTTAAACCTCAACCTGGAGGACCAGGACATATTGTAATTACAAATAAAAAGAATAAATTTAAATAAATTAACATATATTTAACTAGAATGAGTCAAAATATTAAATATAAAAATAAAAACTAATTCAAACCAATATTAAAAACCACAGTGATTGACACAAATATAATGAGATAAAACTATTCTGAACAAAATGTTTTGTATAGTAAAATGACTAAAAAACATAATTTTTGTTAATTGAAATAAAGTTTAAATATTATTAAAGATAAATATTACATTAAATAAACTTTAAAAAATATTTCAAATGTTGCCTTGGCAGATAAATGAAAAAAAAAGCTGAATCAATGTACTAAAGAAATAAAAAGTAAAACCGAATTGAACTGAAATTTAAAGAAAGTAAAGCTAAATAAGAATCTAATTATGACTGATATAAAAATACAGATTAAAACACATATTCATCCTGTATTTAGTAATATGATTGGTGGAAATTTGTAGGTTCAAACCCCTAAAATGGATTTGCAATAACATTGTCCCACTTCTCACCATTTCAGAATCCTAATGGAAACAGACATGCATGCCCACCGGCACAAGCGTGTTGGCACTCTGTCAGGAGGCATGAAGAGAAAGTTATCCATCTCCATTGCCTTCATCGGAGGCTCGCGGCTGGTGGTGTTGGATGAGCCGACCACCGGCGTAGATCCATGTTCCCGACGCAGTATCTGGGACATTATCATACAGCACAAACAAGGTGAAGTCCTTCTATATTTCAGACCTGAGTGAAAATAATCTCCTGGCCTGTACCTATAGCGAACTTCCCGAAGGACTTTGCTCTTTATCGGTTATCTGACACTTGGCGTAGAATTTAATTAGGATTGAATGGATTTTCTCAAGGTGCGTGCAGTCAAATCTTGACAGGGAGAGAAATCCAGACGCAGATGTAGTAACGACTGATTGTTATCCGTCATGCTCTCTCAGATGTTTAATTATCTTCCTTGGAGACAGTTGGCGAATCCGCTTGTTAGGTTGTGACGTATGGATTGATGTTTCCGGGTCCTGTACCCAACTCAATTGAGAAAAACTCAATCGAAAAGCTGTTAATTTGCATTTACATTCATTTCCTTACACTGAAAAACTGATTCATTGTATTTACTACATTAATTTCAGGTAACTGGTTGTAAACTATTTATACAGGCTGAATTTAACCAAACAAATAAAGTTTAGTAATGGTCAACTTAATTTGTTTTTTTTTTAATTCAGCCCGTATCATTTTTTATCAGTGTAGCAGATGCTTTAATCCAAAGCGACTTACAAGTACTAGTAATTTAAATCACCAGAGAAAAATGATATCTAGATGCTATGACAAGTCTAAGTTAGTTTAGCAATTTTTTTGAGTAATGAAGTGTTATATAGAGATATAGAGAGGAAGGAGTGTTTCCTACAGGTGGTTTGTCTAGCCCAATCACCTGTGCGAAGCTCACTCAGCATTGCACAATATGTTCCTACAGAGTGCTAATAAAAACATGTCTGCTGCATATGGAAAGGGTCTCCTACAGCAGCGGTCCCCAACCTTTTTATCACTGTGGACTGGTCAAAGCTTGACAATTTTACCACGGCCCAGGGTTGGGTATGTAAATTGTTAGGCGGCCAACGTTTTCTCAGAGGATGACAAGCTGACAAAACATTGCTGCAAGTCTGAAACAAGTTTTATATAGAGAGAAAATTAAATAGCACTGCAGTGTTTGATGATCTACCAAAATGTGTATATTCCTTACAAAATATTAAGCTGAGTGGTCAGTTCTTGTCATGTGACTAGTGGTGCACTCGCAGCATTCTGAAGATTTTTTCAACTGAGTGTGAGCCGCTCCCAGTATGTGTGCACAAGCCACGTGGCTCCATTGGAGCGATATACAATTGAAGTCAGAATTATTAGCCCCCTGCCAAACTACCCCCCCCCCCCCCCCCACCCCGATTTATTAGCCCCCTTGTTTATTTTTTCCCCTACTTTCTGTTTAATGGAGAGCAGATTTGTTCAACACATTTCTAAACATAATAGTTTTAATAACTCATCTCTAATAACTGATTTATTTTATCTTTGCCATGATGACAGTAAATAATATTTGATTAGATATTTTTCAAGACACTTCTATACAGCTTAAAGTGACATTTAAAGGCTTAACTAGGTTAACTAGGCAGGTTAGGGTAATTAGGCAAGTTATTGTATAATAATCCTTTTTTCTGTAGACTATCTAAAAAAATATAGCTTGAAGAGGCTAATAATTTTGACCTTAAATTTAAATAATTTTGACTGCTTTTACTCTAGCCGAAATAAAACAGAAGAAAAAATATTATCTGACATACTGTGAAAATTTCTTTGCTCTGTTAAACATAATTTGGGAAATATTTGAAAAAGAAAAAAAAAATCAAAGAGGGGCTAATAGTTTATTCCTTGGCAGTTTGTGGCTCTTTCACTGGCCATTTTCCCCTTCGCAAAGAAACATTCCAAAGAAGTCTGTCTGTTTCCTACTCATTTTACTAGCTTGTGGGTTAAATTTTGATGCTCAAATGACGAGATGTAACCGAGAGAATTCGACAATTTTTCAAAATAAAAGATCATTCAGACTAGTTTAGATCGTTCAGGTAATAAAAAAAAAACGGTCCCGATACCAATTTATCCGCGGCGGGGGATGGGGACCACTGTCCTACAGAAGGTCATGACCTCTGTTTAATCGTGTCAAACATTAAAGTGAATCTCTCTGGACTCTGGAAACCAATATTTTAACGCTGTTTAAAAGATGAATCACTGTCTGATTATCTGAGATTAGGCATAGATTAAACATTAAGGAATGATTGAATTTCAGTAGTATTACAATACACTTTAAATATATTAGTGTCATAATACTCTGTTTTTGTTTTTTCGCATTTTGATAGAGCAGTTGTTTTCTACCTTTTTTTCCAGAAGGACCGTTATTTTAATTTTCAAAATCCTTAAATGCCCAAATGAGGCCTATTTGTTATAACAAGTTATTCCTTGGGAAACCGTCTGTCATTCCGTATTCAATTGTTACTTTGTTTCATTCTATCATTCATTGATTTAATAATTTTCTTTTGGCTTACTTCCTGATTTATGAGAGGTCGCCACAGTGGAATGAACCACTAAATACTCTGGTATGCGTTTTACGCAGCGGATGCCCTTCCTGCTGCAACCCAGCACCATGCTTTGAAACACACAGACTCATACACTATGGGCAATTTATGTCATCCAATTTACCTATAGCACATGTCTTTGGACTGTGGGGGAAACCGGAAAACCCAGAGGAAACCCACGCGAACACGGGGAGAACATGCAAACTGAATTTAAGACAACTTTACAAAAAAAATTTTGTTAGTTCTTTGCATTTTCTTGCTGCTTTGCTGAGTTTTCTTTTTACAGTTTTTTTTTAAAGCTGCATCTGTGCATTACTATTATCAATACACTGCTAAAAGTTATTGACGAAAATCTTTACGAAATCACTTACATTTTTGTTCATTATCTGTTTTTAATCTATTCAAAATGTAAATTTATTGTGATTTCATAAATAAAACAAAGAAAGAATAGTGAACTTGGCAACCCCAAAAAAACTTTAGCAACCTCTGGTGGAGGTTGCGACCTTCATGTTGTAAACCACTGTGACAGAGCATTTAGACCCAGAAACCGTGATGCGCAACGTCAGCCTTATCAAGCGGATTTATCTTAAGCAAGGATTTAAGTCTGTAAATGAGGGTTGTGTCAGAATCTCCTGCGTTATCTTTAAACATCAGCTCTTTGTTTAGAATCTGTCCGCCTGTATCAGTGGATCTTTGACTTGACATGCCTCTGTGTTGTTTTTGTTTGCCTGTCCAGAGCGTACCATCATTCTTTCCACACATCACCTGGACGAGGCTGAAGTTCTCAGTGACCGCATCGCTTTTCTGGAGCGCGGAGGCCTCAAGTGCTGCGGTTCACCCTTCTATCTCAAAGACAAACTCGCTAAAGGATACAACCTCACCCTCACTAAGAAGGTCTGTCCCTTAGAAGATGACATTCACTTAGAAGATGTCAAATGTTACTTTACTACATTAATATTTTTTATGAGAACTGAACTACTGTACTTGAGTAAAGGCATCACATTTATCCAAAGTTTAGTTCAAAAGATTTTTGTTCAGTGTTTTTTGAATCTTGTGTTCACTAATGGTCCATTTATTGAATTGAAAATACAGTAGAGGCATTAGTTGTACTAAATATTATTAAGTATTATTATATTACATATTATTTAAATATTATTTAATAATAATTCAACAAAGAATTATTAGGATTTAAAATACTTTTTTTTTTTTTAAGTATATAACATAAAATCAGAATTCTCAGTTAATTCAGTCTTCGTCTGATTTAGTATGAAAACATTTTAGTGTAATGATTTTGGGATCCATTTTTTAAATAATTTTTTAATGAACAGAAATAGAAATAGAACAGAAATATTTTAAATAGATTTCTTTTGTTTAGTGTAATTTTTGATCGATTCAATGAATCATTGTTGGGAAAAATATTAATTATCTAAGAAAATATTTAGCAGTAAACTTTTTAGCAGTAGTGTATGTACAGTACATTCTTTAAAATCTTTATTAAGTATAAATTACAACTGCATGATATTGGAAAAATCTGACATTTCCCTTTTTCTTTCTGCGATATATATTGCGATATGAATATAATTTTACCAGATGAATTGAATATCTCTATTTTAAAGATTTCATTTATCTCATTTAGGGATGACCAAATCCCTAAAATAAATTATAAGCAATTGTACTAAATATTATTGAGTAATAAATAAATTATTATTATTAATAATTTATAATAAAATAATTATAATTATTAATTATTATAATAAATTATTATTATTATTATTAATAATAATTTATAATAAAATAATTATAATTATTAATTATTATAATAAATTATTATTATTTTTTTTACTAATTTTACTGAATATCATTAACATTTTAAATATGTTTTTATTTTTTAAATATGTAACATCAAATCAAAATTTTTCAGCTAATGTTAAGTCAGTCTTCATTACTCTAATATTCTGATTTGGTATGGGAACATTTTAGCGTAATATTTTTGAGATCATCCATTTTTTCATAATTCTTTAATGAACAGATTTTATTTGAAAATGATTTTTTTTGTTAGTTGTTTAATGCAATTTTCGATTGTTGAGAAAAATATTAGTTATCCAAAATAAAAATTAACACCCCAAACTTTTAATAGTAGTGTATCTACGGTACATTCTTAAAAAAAAAAAACTATACTAACTATAAAGTAGAGCTGCACGGTATTGAAAAATCTGACAATGTCCTGTTTTTTGTTTTGTGATATATATTGCGATATGAATATAATTTTAACAGATTAATTGATTAGCTCTATTTTAAAGATTACATTCATTTAGATAGATTGGCACGACCAAATCTTTTCTATGCAGTGCTTTTCTATTCAGTTTCTATTCTTATTCATATTTCAGTGCGTTTGCATAAGTTATAATAAATTACAAGTATATATTAATATACAACAGAGCAAAGATAAAAGTGAAATAAACGGTGCTTTATGGTTTTCTGGACAGTCTAACAGTATTCAGGTACAGAAATTAACAATCAAGCATAAAATAACATGGTCATCATTGTATAAATTATTTAAGAATACTAATATTTAATAATGTCTTTATCTTTTAGTTTTTAATAAAGGATCTGACCCTGCAATGTGACTATTGGGGATACACATTGCGATATCTATGCCATAAGCGTAAAAATTTATGTTTATTAAGGCTTTCGTTAGATTATAGTCTTTAATCACATTTAATTTGACCCTTTTGGTTCGAGAATCACACATTTGTCATAGAATTAAGCGTTGGTTTTGAATTCAATCACATGCATTTTGAATTAACATGCACATACACTTTAACACTGATAGTTCTAGTATTTATACAATATCACATCATGTAATATTGATCACATTTCTTACACCATGATATTACTGTGGTAACTTGTACTTTTCCAAAATTTAAATTTTATAATTTTCCCTTTTATCAACATTCATTTCTATATTTTTGGTTCAGGTCGAGACTGCCGACTCAAAGGAGAAGTTTGACTATGAGAAACTCAGGGATTTCATTCATTCGCACCTACCTGATGCCCGACAGAAGGATAGAGAGATGGGTGATCTAGTCTATGCCTTGCCACCGTACACCCCTCAAAACGCCTCTGAGTACCACTCTCTGCTTAACAGCCTGGATCAGAATCTGGACAAGCTTCACCTAGGCTGCTATGGCATCTCTGACACCACCCTGGAAGAGGTAATTATCAGTTAGACAATAAATGCAGGTTCTGGACTCAATCGCAGTCTGGACCAATGACCTTCCAAAGCTGAGTTTTTTTTTAAACAGTACAGTTTAATGGGATTTTTGGCATGTAATGGCTGACATTTTACATTTTTAGAGTAAAAGTCCTAATAAGAACTGTAAGTTATTGAAATAATTAAAGCAGATTTATGTGTGCATATGTAAACAGAAAATGTATTTATGCTACTAATTTTAGTCATGTTATTTTGTTAGATGAGTTGAAGTTGCCTAATGTAACCTGAGATGTTACAATATTTTATAATATTTAAAAAATTGAACTCCTTTTTAATGTATTAGTATGTATCACAAGTCATTTTAATATAAATGAAAAACTGTTGTAGTTTATTAACCATTTGAATCATTTAGATTTTCATATTTTAAAAATTTACATATAGTTTTAGTTTTTTTTTGCGCTTTGTCTCTTTTGTATGAAAAAAAGTCTAGGCTTTTTCATTCAGTAGACAAAAGCTTTGGGTAAATATGATTTTTCTTCTCTGGCATTATTTTAATGGCTGGTTTTCCATCACATGAGAAATGCCATAATTAAAAAAAAATCTCTAAAGGTATAGTTCACCCAAAGCTAATTTCACAAATTGTTTATCATTTACTCACCATTCACATGTCACAAATCTGTTTGAGATTTTTTCTTCTGTTGAACAAAACGTCATTTTAAAAAATGCTGGAAACCTCTAAACACTGACTTTAGTATTTAGGAAATAACCCTAGTATTTGTTTTCTCTTCTGTGGAACTCAGTGGTTACAGCTTTCTAACATAAAAAAAGAAACTCATAAAGGTATGAGTAGAGTTTTAATTTTAACCTCATCGCTTCCGGTGAACTGTCTTCCATTATAAAATTGCCACGTTTAAGTTCGGATTTCTTAAAAAATCAGTGATCTTCACTGCTTGATAGATATACGATATAAAGTGGGTCTCAGACCGGTCAAGAAGCACTGCATTAAATTACATTTTCTCCCACTATAACTGTCAAAATATTAAAGTTTATTTTACTTTGGTATTTTCAAGGGAGTTTCTGCGCTCGCCTGCTGATCCTGACGGCACTAGCATATACACGGTCTTTCATCTCTTTTCACGTTTGAACAACTAAATGAATGCTTAAGTCTATTTAACTGAATGTATTTAATGACATTACAACATCGATGAGGTAGAGGGAACCTTATGAAATTGAAAATAGTTACATTAAGCTTTCACGGAAGTTCATCATTGGCTGAAAAACACTATAGCTGTGCTTATACCCCATTGAGGGAGAGTAAAATGTGCGTGATTATTATTATTATTATTATATTTTTTTTTTGGTTTTGGACTGAACAAGGGTTACTGTGAATAATGAAAACACATTTACCGAATAAACTCTGATGTAGCTAATATTACAACCATGTGACTTCATTATGCTTGCGCTGTTTAATGTTGGTTGCTAGGTTACCAATTCTACAGTCAGCAACTCAAAAAAAACGTTTTTTCTTCTTCTTTACAAACTTTTTTGTCGCTTCACTTTAGTATGGAAATCCAGGTAATGACAACAAAACAAAACTTCTCTAGGGCCCCAAAAACCTCTCAGGCCACAGAGGGTTAACCTAACAAATCCACTGCAAAAACTCAAACTAATAAATGATACAGCTGTGTTCAGATGCACTCACAAAGATGTTGTGTTTTCTCTCAGGTGTTCCTGCAGTTGACTCGAGATGACCTCGAGCCCAAAGAAAGTGAAACCTGGTCTGTATCAGAGTCGGTTATAGAGAATGACATGTTCGCCTCAAGAGACAGTCTTTCTGAAGACTGCAACAGCATGTACCTTGGAGAGAAAGCCAGTAAGTGGTGTTTTAGGCCTATTAGTCTCTTTCAGCAATATTAGTCCCATGACCTGTACTTTCCCAATTACCTCCTGGGAAAACTGTGAACTGTGGGAGAAATCTTATTAGCTATAAATCTCTCCTCTCTCTCTTTCTCTCTTTCTATCTTTCTCTCTCTCTCTCTCTCTCTCTCTCTCTCTCTATCTATCTATCTATCTATCTATCTATCTATCTATCTATCTGTTTGTTTGTCTGTCTGTCTGTCTGCCTGCCTGTCTGTCTGTCTGTGTCTGTCTACCTGTCCGTCCGTCCGTCCATCCGTCTATCTATCTATCTATCTATCTATCTATCTATCTATCTATCTATCTATCTATCTATCTATCTATCTATCTATCTATCTATCTATCTATCTATCTATCTATCTATCTATCTATCTATCTATCTATCTATCTATCTATCTATCTATTTGACGTCCGTCCGTCTGTCTGTCCGTCTGTCTGTCTGTCTGTCTGTCTGTCTGTCTGTCTGTCTGTCTGTCTATCTATCTATATATCTATCTATCTATCCGTCTGTCTGTCTCTCTGTCTGTTTGTCTGTCCATGCATCAAACCATCCATCCATCCATCCATCCATCCATCAACATTCAGTTTGTGATGAGGATGAGGTTGTTTCTTCATGCTGAATACATTTGAGGACTGAAATTAAAAGAATCTGCTTTATTTTAGAGGTTTAGTGAAGGTGCGTCATTTTTTACCTGTAAAAATGTATGTATAGCATAGAATAGAATGTATATAGTATAATATAGAATGATTATAGAATTCAAGCACAACAGGAGGGTTAAATATTATTAAAATGTTTTAGAATTTTGATATGATTTTGTCATTTCTCACAATTCTTGTTTAAAATAATTGTCCCTCTCTTCTTCTCTCTTCTAGGCCTCACAGGGAACTCGACGGTGCGTGGATTTGCTTTGGGTGTTCAGCGTGTGATAGCCATGTTGCTGAAGCGCGTGCATCACTCTAGGAGGGACTGGAAGGGGCTTTTCTCTCAGGTGCTGTTGCCTGTACTCTTTGTAATTGCTGCCATGGGCTTGGGCTCCATCAAGAGTGATCTTCAGCATTTTCCTGAGATTGTGCTCTCTCCTGCGCTCTACCACGTTGATGAACAGTACGCCTTCTTCAGGTCAGACTTGCTTTACTTACCTGTGATTCAGAAATAGCTTTGATTTTTTTGTATTAAACATGGGTACTGCTGAGCTATGGGTTATTGTACTTGTTTTAGATTCTAGTAATCTGTTCACTTGCATTCTTGCATATTCAGAGCGCCTTTCGATGTTTTGTCGAATGCTTGTATTTCATTATATTCTCTGGGAATCAAACCTATGACCTTGGTGTTGCTAGTTGAATTGTAAGTTGTTTGAGCTGCAGGAATGTAATGCTAATCTGATCATAGATAAAGTTGATACTGATAATAATGCATAATGAGAATGCTGTTTGTACTGGGTAATAAAGAAAGGGAAAACAATAAAAAAATATAAATAAGAAAAATGCACAAAGCATGCATTTTACACATAACAGTTTAAAAAAATCTGCCTTTTTTCTCATTGTTTTTTTTTTACACAAATGCAATAGTTATATTCAATGATAATAAAAAAACTGTAGTTTTTTTCATCTAACATACTGTATACACTACTGGTCAAAAATTTGGGGTCAGTTTTTATTATTCATGTTTTTTAAAGAAAATTATTCTGTTAATCAATTTTATTAAATGTAAAATGTTAATGTTAAATTG
>NC_141029.1:42517500-42587500 GCF_052040795.2 Danio rerio | reverse complement strand
AATATTGATAAAGATCATTAGTGTTCTGCTAGCGTGAAGGGGATTGTTGATCGCTGCGGGGTTGCACGCCCTTCAGCATTGATTTGAGAACGCCTTTTACATTTAATTCCTGACTGTGAATCGAGGCGGAAAAGAGAATCAATGCTGAATCAAAAGAGAGATTGGAAGTTTATCTATCTATCTATCTATCTATCTATCTATCTATCTATCTATCTATCTATCTATCTATCTATCTATCTATCTGTCTGTCTGTCTGTCTGTCTGTCTGTCTGTCTGTCTGTCTGTCTGTCTGTCTGTCTGTCTGTCTGTCTGTCTGTCTGTCTGTCTGTCTGTCTGTCTGTCTGTCTGTCTGTCTGTCTGTCCATCTATTTATTTATTTATTTATTTATTTATCTATCCATCCATCCATCCATCCTTTTATCCATCCTTCCATCCATCCATCCACCCTATTATGTGTAAGGGAATAAGCACTGTAGACAAAATTAACAATTGAATAATGTAACTGATGTTTTGCCACCAAAATTTGCGCAATTTTCTGCCTGTGTGCTATTTTTAATTTTGTTTCAGTTAATTTAGCAAATTGTTCTTCGGCTAAATTACACATCAACACGCAGGATTGTTTTTTGTTGCTTTACTATTGCAGTATTGATACCTCATGTTTGAAATGGCATCTAAAAACCTTATGTTTTATATATAGTGTATTTTTTATTAGCTTTTATTTTATGTGATTTTATGTGAAAATCTTAATCCAAATTGTAACAGTTTTTTTTTTTTTTGGAGAAGAAAACAAACAGCAACACAAAAAAAAAACAGTTTGATGGACATTTTGTGGTTATATATGGCAAATAACTTTGGTTGCTGACTGGTTTTAGTTTTTCTCCTCACGGATATTCAAGTTAACTTTAAGAGATTAAACGTAATTTAGGGAAATATGTCAACTGAGAAAAACAATTACATATTAGGGAGTAAATAGGTGTAATTAGTCAAGTTAATGGTGTAATAAATCATGTTTTGCCACCAAAATTGTGTTGGTTAATGCAATTTTCTGCTATTCCTCTGCAATTTCAGTTCAGCTTTTTTAACCGACAAAGGCTCACAGCCGAAACCTTTGTTTTTTTTTCCTCCTGTGATTCATTTAATAAATTATTGAGTGTGGGCCTTTTTTGCTTCTTGTTCAACTTCTTTTACAATTTGTTAAAGATGCAGAATGTAACCATTGTTTACATAATTATTATTATTATTTTAAAAAAATTAACACAAGGTTAATGAATAAACTGCATGCTTCCTGTGGAAGAGTGTTGTAGCCGAAGCTACATCTCACCTGTTTATGGATAACACAAGTTGTGCAGATAAACTAAAATAGGTCAAATATAAACATTTTACAGGCTCACCATAGTCATACAAGATTAGACAAAAACACAGGCAGATGGATTCATGACGGTGCACTCAAAAATACTAACACTCTCCTCTAGCTGCTCTTTTAACTGTTCAAATAACTCCGCTAAAAACGACTGCTTTCAAATGATTAACTGCGATTAATCCCATCCAAAATAAATGTTGTATATGTAATATATATATATATATATAAAGTATATATATATATAAATAAAGTTTAATAAATGCATTTAGTTTGTTTTTATTCTTGAACATTCTCCTTACTATTTTTTAAAGAGAATAAACAGTACAAAGACCTGACTTTGTTTGCACTTTATTTTGATGGTCGGTTTGTTGATTTGTAAGTTACATTGCTTCTATATTCCAACTAATTTTTAAATTCGATTATAAGTAGACTGTTAGGTTGAGCTTAAACTTAGGGTTGGGGTAAGGGTTTAGTGTAAGTTGACATATACTTGCAAAGTTTCTTATAGAAAGTTAAACGTCTGTTGAAGGAGCAGTATCAACAGAAACGAAGCAGACAGTCTGCTAATACTCAAGTGGACCATCAAAATAAAGTTTTACCCTGACTTCAAATTATGTGTATATACAATATCACTAAATCGTAATGTTTCATCTAGTTAATTTTTGCTAAATGCAGCTTTTAATTCAGAATTTGACTGAATTCTTTATAATGGTGTTTCTGGAGAATATCACTCACTTTTCTTTCTCTTCAAGTCATGTCCGGCACAGGGTTACGATCCACCTCGCAAAAGATGTCCATCATCCCAGATCGTCTATAACCTTACGGGCGTCAACATTGAAAACTACCTGCTGGCTACTGCCAATAACTTCATCAGAGACAGGTGACTGCTCAATCTGACTGCACAAATCATTCCACAGCATTAATCTAATCCCACAAGGTAATTTCTTCATGTCACAAAGTTCAAAATATGGCGAGGTGGAATATTAAGGAATTTATGAACCGCTGGTAGGCTGATTAATAATTAAAGAGGAAGCACTTCAGTTTATCCTGTCTTTACCATGGCATTTCCGACCAGCTGACATTTTCCATCCTAGTCAAATAGCACACAGCACTGGGGGGTGCTGCTGGCATGAAAGTGCTTTATTACACCTAAAATAGTAAGTCTAGCATTCATTATTCATACATTGCTCTTCCAAAAAAAGGAATAAAATACAAAGCAGACCCTGCTCTATGTGGTGGTGAAAATAAGTAATAAAAAAGGCAAATCACAGCTTTAGCAGGACACTCAGAGAGAATTGAACAAATGTATAGAATGGTTCAAATGAAGTCTTTAGTATCAAAACACTACATTTATTGCATAAAGTATGTGAGAAATAACATAAATTCACATTTAAGTTACTAAAAAGTGATTTAAACAACTTTTTAACCTTAGAATTAGATCACACTATTCACGCCAGATAAATAACTACATAGATTACAGTAACATTCACATGTTAACATTGGTTCATTTGTAAGTCATGTAACACTGGTTGATTCATTCAATATTGCTTGTGCACCAAATTAAAAGTGTGACTAAATAAAAGGAAAGGTTCTCCATGCAATGAGAGCACAAGTGATCACAAAACTGCATGTTAACCTCTGATGAAATTGGTAACCTGCCTGGGATGGCAAGTTTATTTATAAAGCACATTTCATACACAAGGGTAATTCAAAGTGTGTTACATAAACAGGAATAAAAGAGACAAGTATAAGAAAATAAAAACAAAGAATAACAGTGATTCAAAACAGATAAAATGTATTAAAACGGGTTTTAAAAGAATGAAAAAGAAAAGAAAGACATAATAGTGTGATTTGTTGGAAGTAGCACAGTGCTCATTCAGTAAAGGCACAGCTAAACAGATGTGTTTTCAGTCTTGATTTGAATGTGCCTAATGTTGAAGCACATCTGACCATTTCTGAAAGCTGATTCCAGCAGCAGGGGGTGCAGTAGCTGAAGGCAGATTCACCCTGCTTTAACAGAACTCTTGGAGTTTCCAATTTACTTGATCCTAAAGATCTGAGTGATCTGTTAGGTTTGTATTCAATGAGCATATCTGTACTGCATTGAGGTCCTTGGCCTTTTAGTGATTTATAGACAAGTAATAATACTTTAAAATCTATTCTGAATGTAACTAGGAGCCAGTGTAAAGACCTGAGGACAGGTGTGATGTGCTCTGATTTTCTGCTTCTGGTCAGAATCCTGGCAGCAGCGTTCTGGATGAGCTACAACTGTTTGACTGTCTTTTTGGATAGGCCAGTGATGAGTCTATTACAGTAATCCACCCTGCTGGTGATAAAAGCATGAACAAGTTTCTCACTGGAAACAAAGCATCCAATTCTTGCAATTATTTCGAGATGGTAGTATGCTGATTTAGCTACTGCTTTGTCATGACTATTGAAACTCATATCTGACTCTAGAATAACACCAAGATTCTTGACCTTATTGTTTGTTGTTTGACCCCTAGAGTCAAGGAACACATTCAACTCAATTCAATTCAATTCAATTCAATTCAATTCAATTCAATTCAATTCAATTCAATTCAATTCAATTCAGTTCAGTTCAGTTCAGTTCAGTTCAATTCAATTCAATTCAATTCAGTTCAATTTCGCCTTTATTTGTATAGCACTTACAATGTAGATTGTGTCAAAGCAGCTTCACATAAAAGATCATAGTAAATTGAAAAACTGTAGTTTAGTATTTAGTGTTTAAGATTAGTTTATCTCATTTCAGTGTGGTTTAATATTCACTACTGAGAGTCCAAACACTGAAGAGCAAATCCATCAATCCCAAACCATACAATCTAGTGGCGACAGCGGCAAGGGAAAAAAAACTTCACCAATTGGCGAGAGTGAAGAAAAAAAACCTTGAGAGAAATCAGACTCAGTTGGGCACTACCATTTATATTTCTCCGCTGGCCAAACGTCTTGTGCAGAGCTGAAGTCTCAGCGGTGGAGGCCGCTCGTCTGTCCCTGGGGCGTAACAGGAATCAGTCTCATGCTCTCCACTCCTCCATGACCACCACAGCAACTGCTCAGGATACGGCCTGGTCCAGGATATGGACACCATGGGATCATCTTGCAATGAGAACATTCACCTTGAGAACCTAGGCATGGGATGATAAACACTTTCAAGGTTTAATGCGGTTTGGAAAATTTTGAAAAGGTTTTAAGTTTGATCAAGTATTCTGTGGTATATGTAATTTTTTTACATGTTTGATTGCAGTTTTATTTAGTTTTTTTTACAGCAACAGTATCTCCAGCAGAAAAAGACCCTCCACATTATAAGCTACCGATCAGCCCTAAGATTCAGTAAACATTTAAAAACAAATCACTTATGCACCAACTTTCAAGCATGCAATAGACCTAACAGTCCAGTAACTTGCTTTATATCCAAAGAAAATAAATATGCCTCTTCAAGTTGTAAAGAAATCTGTGTTTTTGAAACTAATGAAGACAGCAGAAGTCAAAGATCACAGTTTCTTAAAACATAATATATTGTGTTCAATAGGGAAAAGAGTTGTTGATTTTACCCAGACATTTAAAAAGAATATATTTTAGAGCAGTATACCTATTTTTATCCAAGGTTATCATATGGTCAAAGTCTCATACCGGCACTTGACTGAGCTGTTATTATTGGATCACTGAAAATGCACAGTGGAATTTTCATAAATGTATACAACATGTAAACAGAGTGTTATACCAGCCAGGATTAATTTATGCTTTTTTGTGCTTTGTTTCAGATATGGAGGCTGGGAGTTTGGAAAGCCTCTTCCCATTGATCTTAAGATGGACATGTTAGATGTGCCAGCAAACAGAACCCTTAGTAAGGTAATTTGGATGAGTGATATAACATTGCCCCAATGGCAAAGTGGCTCATTGTCCCAGCATAGCAGTTTATGTAGACACTAACAGGCTCGGCTCCAAAATCAAGTAAGCTGCCACGTAGGCAGTATTTTAATGCATCATAATCACCCTCCTGATGCGAAAACCGTTTCAAAAGGTAGGCTGCGGAATTACATTGCTTTCGAAAACTAAAACTGTTGAAGCAGTATTGCATGAGTGCTTTAAACATTGCGTTCTTTATGGTGAAAAAAAGAAATTTTTCAAGAGAACAAATGAAACTAAATATCATTCAGTAACAAAAGTTGATTCCAAGCATGCATTTATTATTTTACACAATAGTTATATGTATATTTACACAGTTTAGAATAACAAATTGTTAACTCCTTGATAAATCAGTGTAGCTCAGGAACAGAGCCTTAGACTGACTTTTTTATTACCATTGTGATGGATTGTATTAATATTTGTGTTCACACAGGTTTGGTATAATTCAGAAGGTCACCACTCTATGCCAGCCTACCTCAACAGCCTTAACAACTTTTTCCTGAGATCCAGTTTGCCACCTGAGAAACGATATCAATACGGTTAGTTCAATCTCTCATTAGTACTTTAAAAGTCCAGTGAAATGCTTTGAAATATGCATTTTTATTCAATGTTTGACATAATCTCAACCGAGACAGGAAGAAAGGGTGGGAAAATGTAGCTCCTCCCCTTTTTCAAAATAGCCAATAGCGTTTTGTTTTATCACTGCCAATGAGAGTTGTTGAGCTCAAGCGCATCAGATAAAATGCGTCTTGAAGGGGGCGGGGCATGTCCGTTACTAGAGAGCATTTGATTGGTTGTGATTTGATGAGAAACTGTAGTATGAAGTGAGGTGAATAAAACCATTGATCCATTTAGGCGGAAGTGACAAACTTCAAGCTTGACATTTTTAAATCAGTTTTATCTTAAAAACTAACAATACTGATACTAACATTTAAAAAACCTTATTTTAATTTCATGGGACCTTTTATGGAATGAGGAAACATGTGTGGAGCACATTCATGTATCATACCAAGTGATGCAGTGAGTGTATGCTTTTTTAAACAGATAGGTCTTTAATCTAGTTTTGAACTGCGAGAGTGTGTCTGAACCTCGGACATTATCAGGAAGACTATTCCAGAGTTTAGTAGCCATAAATGAGAAGGCTCGACCTCCTTTACTCGACTTTGCTATTCTAGGTACTACCAGAAGCCCTGAGTTTTAAGATCTTAAAGAGTGTGTTGGATTGTAGCGAAACAGAAGGTTGGTTTTAAAGAAGCAATATTTTAAATTCAATACGAAACTTACCAGGCAGCCGGAGTAAGGATGATCAATTTGGGGTGATATGATCATATTTTCTAGAGCTGGTAAAAACTCTGGCAGCTGCATTTTGTGCTAGATGAAGTTTATTAATAGAGGATGCTAGGCAGCCAGCAACAAGAGCATTACAGTAATCCAGCCTAGAAGTCATAAAAGCATGGACTAGCTTTTCTGCATCTGAGATGAATAGCATACTTCATAACTTAGCGATATTTCTCAGATGAAAGAAAGTGAAAAAAGTTTTTGTGACATTTATGATGTAAGGGATTTATGATTTTCAAAAGTTACATTGCTGTCTAATGTGACACCCAGATTTTTTATAGTAGAGCTAACGCTAACTTTGTATCCCTCTAATTGTAGATTAAGTTGCGAGATCTTCTCTGTACAGTATTTAGGCCCAATAAGTAATAATTCTTTCGTCTGAGTTTAAGAGAAGAAAATTGTTGGTCATCCAGTCTTTAACATCTTTAAAACACTCAGTTAGCTTAGATTGTTCAGACATCTCATCAGGTTCATCACATCTCATCAACAATCTGAAATATTTTCCACCCTTAATCTTTGAGACTGTACTAATATAATGGCACCACCCTCAGACAGGGGGCAGTGTGTCTGTACTTTCTCTCGCCATGAAGCAGAGTGGTCTGAATGCTAATTAGAGGTGCTGAGAACTGAAATGAAGGGATAGAGCTGGTTTTATTTCAACACTGCCAGACTGGCCCAGTGGCTGAGATTCACTGTCCGCCTCCAGGCAAGATTAATGCAATCCCAGCAGTCAATAATGGAAAAGGGGGAATGCATTCATTCAAATGTAGCCGGTGAACTCAAAACAGAGCATAAATTCAGCAAAGGTTCATGGGAGGAGTAGATTGCTGGTCACGTGTTTGCCGGGCATATATAGTCATTCTCATGTGCTAAAATCTCTCTCACTTTATTTTTTTTACAGCTATTTCCATATCCAGCCATCCTTACCCTGGCCAAGTGCAAGACGAGGATCTCATGTAAGAGAACACACACACAGACACACGCATATGCAAGCATGCACGTCCTTCTGTCTGGCAGCTAAAGCTGATAAAGTACTCTGTGGGACCAAATACAGACTGAACGTATTAGTTGGGCCGGTACCAAATCACAGACCCAGTGGTGGGGAAAAGAAAGCAATCAACCAAATGATGGGCTTTAGATAAGATATGCAAACATTGCTCTGACATTTTCATTCTAGTGGAGCACTTGAACTAATGTAATTTGACTCCTGTATTTACTCCTCTTTGATTTTTTTTCCCTGAGCTTGGCTTATTGATTACTAACCCAATATAATGTGTGTTTACTCTGAAGGTGGTTCGGAGGTTAATTGATTCAATGTTGCCACCCAAACATGCTTGTGTTTCGCACACTGTCGGCAACCATGCCTAAATTTGAAAGACACGCTCTGTAAAATGAGCTCAATTGTTTCGGTCTCACAGCTGGGATAAGGCTGGCTTGATGCCTGTGCTGCTTAGGCCTGAGAAAGAGATTTCTTGAGAATGGAGAAGACATGCAGAGAAGGCAAGAAAATGAAGAAGAATAGCTCGGCTACTTCTTCAAGTAGTAGGAACAGAACCTAAAAGTAATGCATTCATTTACCAGGCACTTATATCAAAAGCAAAGTGCCTTTAAGGCAAGTCAAAGCACTTGGCGGCCATGTTGGTAACAGCCTCAGGCTGCTGTTTCAAGTACAAATAGAGTGCTGCAGGAATGAGTCCTGCAGCTCAGATACAAGTTAGCATTTCTGAACTTTTAGTTTCATCGTCATGAGATTTTTTAAAATGGGTTTTTGAAAATAAAGTCTTTGTTTAACACAAGATCAGGGCATTCTCATAAATATAATTTAAAGGGGTTGTCCACAGTGTCCCTGCTGAAAAATCCAGCTTAAACCAGCCTAGGCTTGTTGACTGGTTTTAGCTGGTTGACCAGGCTGGTTTTAGAGGGGTTTTGGCCATTCCCAGGCTGGTTTCCAGCCATTTCCAGCCTGGTCTTAGCTGTTCAGGGTGGAAAATGACCAGCCGAATACAGCTAAAACCAGCTTGACCAGCCTGGTTTAAGCTGGATATAGCTGGTTTTGGCTGGACTCCCAACTTGGCTAGGCTAGTCAAGCTGGTTTTAGCTGGTCATCTCCCAACCTGACCAGCTAAAACCAGGCTGGAAATGGCTAGAAACCAGCCTGGAAGTGGCCAAAACCCCTCTAAAACCAGCCTGGTCGACCAGCTAAAACCAGCCAACCAGCCTAGGCTGGTTTAAGCTGGATTTTTCAGCAGGGGTATTTTTAAGGTTTGGTTGTGTTTATAAGATGCAAAGCAATGTGTGTTAACGCTAACTCTAAAAGCTAACTTTATAAAAGCCAATGCCACCCTTTGCATTAAACTTTGAGCGTATTACATTCAGAGATGTTGTTTATGTTTACACATCAACTAAAGTTCAAAAAATGGACCACACCTTTAACAGTAGGCAATAAATATTACATTTCTTGACCAATTTTTAAGGGGACACAAATAATAAAGTGAAATTGTACTTATAAAGTTATCTTCCCACCGTGAAATCTTTGCTTTACTCATGATTATTGTTTAGGGAAGGGTGTGGGTGGGTCAGTTGGTCAGTCAGAGACAGCTAAGGAGAGCTGGTGAGAAATGGATCTTTTTTTTCACTCATTGACATTTCTGTTGGTTTGACATGCTTCTCATATACAATTAAAACAAGGAAATAAAAAGGTTTAAAATTGTATTTAAAATTAGTTAAGACTAAAAAGAACAAAAATTGATTACACAAAAATACTGTGGGGCATTTCTGACATAGCTCAGTGCTTATTTAGCAAATGCACAGCTAAACAATATGCTAATTGTGGCCGTTAATGTTAAGTTAACATTATGACAAGTTGACACTAATGAAACAATGCATGGAAAACAGCTTTGGCTTGTTAGTTGGAGTGCACTATGCAATAAGCAATTGTAAACAAGCTAACTAGATAAGTAATATTTTTGTAGCAGACGCATGGAAAATTACACTGTAATCATCATTTTTGCCACAACTTATTTATGAATGAGTCTGCATCAACTACATTAAAGAGAATCAGTTTATTTACTGTGAATAAAATACCCTACTTACTGGAGTATAACATTAGCTGAGTCACAGCCACACACCTGACTCCTGTGTGTGTGTAGAGCAGGTGAGATGAACTGAGAAAGCAGGCAGTGGGCCAAACCACTGTGACGAAGAGGAGGGGGAACTCAACTGTTTCTAAATGCATTTGTTGCATTTCTCCCCCAAAATTTAGTTTATGTTTACATGTATTTTTCACAATAGAGAGTGCGATTAAAACAAAAATTGGAGGTTTGGGAGTTAGGGGGTTAACTCTCCAAAGCTAGACTTTTATTCACTGCCATTGATTTTTAGCCATAAAACATGTTCTATATTCAAACTGATGTTGCAAACTATATATATATATACATATATACTTTGACCATTTACTGCCCCTCATTATTCCTAGTCGATCCCCCATAAGCAAATGAATCAGAAATCCAAAAGCATTCCTAGAAAAGAACTTACTTCCAGGGCCATTTTAATAAATAAAAACTAAGACTAAAACTGTTGGTCAAAAAACATTTTAGTTACTTGAAATAAAATGTTAAAAATTATAATAAATGAAAAACGAAAACTAAATGAAATAAACTGAAAAACTAACTGAAATAATAAATAAAGAAAGAAAGAAATAAAGAGATAGTTAAATCAATCAATAAATAACTAAATAGATATATAAATAAAAAATAAATAAATAGATAGGTAAATAAATAAATAAATAGTTAAATAAATGGATAAATAAATAAATAAATAAATAGTTAAATAAATAGATAAATAAATAAATAGATAAATTAATAGATAAATAAAAAATAAATAAATAAAGAGATAGTTAAATAAATCAATAAATAAATTGATAAATAGATAAAAAAATAAATAAATAAATAAATAGATAAAAAAAGAAAAAAATAAATGAACTGACAAATAAACAAACAAACAAATAGTTAAATAAATGATAAATAGATTTTCATAGCCAACCACTTCAGTCAAGTGCATAATTTTATATATAATACATTTCTATACAACCCTAATGATATGTGATTGGCTAATGGCAGACATATTTTTACAATTACAGTTTTAATTATCACCTAATTCATTAAAACTGTCTTTAATGAGGGCAATATGGCACAATGAAAATATACCTTTACTTTGTTTCATCTGTAAAATATTTTCAGCTTCAGCCGTGACCCTTGGTAATTCATAAAATTCAAGTTGATAGCTACTGACACTTTCATGGTCAAAACCAAAATACACACACATGCAAAACAAAATGAATAGCTGTGGCTCCTAATGATACATTAAGGTCTTATAAAGATAAATGATTGATCTGTGCAAAAATCATTATTAAAAACATACAGTAATTGCCTTTAAACGTTATCTCTGAGGTCTCGTCTAACAGCCTTAATTGACAAGTAAGGCTTCGATACAAAGTTTCACAGTTTTCCAGAAAAGTTTGGAGCTGTAGAGTACAAGTATGATCTAGGTAGTTTATCCCTTGACTTCAGTGGTCAGCCAACCGAGCCCTGAATGTAAAGTGATCCTGGCTTCTGACTCTCTGTGGTATGATGCTTCTGCCCTTCCATGAGCTCGCTTCGTTCTTATTTGTCCTCTATTCTTGATTTCTTTTTTGGAGGCATAGTACTAGATGGGGCGCGTAGGGACAGCATTAAAGGCAGAAGCTCAGCTGGTGTCTACTAGAAGAAGAAATGTCCTGCTGAGACTGAACTCTTGATCGTCTCTGACTCTGTCTTACACAATTCTCGCAGATAGAGAGATCTTAATTCTCATGGCTTTCATCTTTCCTCCTCACTGTGTCTGGTGCTGCTGTAAATGCATCAGGCTTGACTGAAGAACAGCGTTAAGCTCTTGTGAGACACTTGGAAGTGCAGTTTGTATTGTAAGGGTATAACAGCAGGGCATGTGCTCCAAATCTCTCAATGCACTTGATCGCTGCTGTAGAATAACTGCTGACTTCAAATGTATTGATATTCAATACCATTTTTTTATATGCCGTGGGGAAATATTCCCGCAACATCCAGAGCATAAAATTTGAACCCCCCCCAAAAAAATTTTTTTTGTACAATTTGAAATTCAATGCAAGCAGTGTTGGGGAAGTTACTTTAAAACAGAAATCAATTATTGATAGCTAATTAAATCAAACACAATGTACAGTTTTTAAATGACTTTTCAATTGCTTGACTAGAAAAAAATACAAAAAATACACTCAAAAAATGTGCGTCACAGTGGCGTTGTAGTTAGCAGTTTGTAGTTAGTCACCTCACAGCAAGAAGGTTGCTGGTTCGAGTCTCGAGTGGGCCAGTCAGCATTTCTGTGTTCTCCCTGTGGTCATGTAGGTTTCCTCTGGGTGCTCTGGTTTCCCCCACAGTCCAAACACAAGCGCTATAGGTGAATTGGATAAACTAAATTGGCTGTATAGTGTATGAGTGTGTGTGTGAATGTGAGAGTGTATGGGTGTTTCCCAGTAGTGGGTTGTGGTTGGAAGGGCATGCGCTGCATAAAACATATGCCATTGACACTCAAAAAAATGAGATTTGCTGTTTGTTCAAACTACGCATTTAAAATGAGCTGAAACAAGATTCTTGATTTTTTAAGGGACAACGTTATTGTTTTATGTTTAATCCACTTAAATTTATAAAAATGAATAAGCTAATTACATTTTTTATGTATTTATTATTTTTTTATTATTATTACAATAAAAAATAAAATAAATTAAAAGCTAAAGTAGCAGTGTGCCGATTTTCTTTTAACCATACATACATCTCAACACACGTACAATAGAACTTAATCTCTTTATAATTGTTTTAATATGAGTCAAGCGGCTTTTAGCTTTGTTAATCTCTTAGCCAGAAGTTAAAAAAACGTAATTCTTTAGAAAAGTGAAACATCATATTTATCAAAACATGAAACATTTCAAAGTTATGACACCATGCTTCATACATACTATATACAGTGCTCAAAATAATTGAGTATACCCCATTTGAAAATGAATGTTTTATCCATTTCTCAGTGAAAATGGGTATATATATATATATATATATATATATATATATATATATATATATATATATATATATATATATATATATATTGGTGCATTTAAACAAAACAGATTTGTTAATTATATATTTATAAAATAATATATTAGTAACAAAACATCTTTAGAAATGGAAAGATAATATATGCAAATACATGCAAAATATTGCAAAAACAAAAAAGACAAACTACAAATTTCAACAAAATTGTATAATTTTTTTCATTTTTACTATTTCATATTTTTCTTAACATAAATTTGGGCTAATTTTTGAACCATTATCGTAAATTATTTTGTTAGATTAGCTCTGGATTTGGTATTAGTGCTGACAAATCTAATGTATATTGACAAATATCATATAGTAAAAAATCCTATTATAAAAATATGAATTTTAATGAGAGATTTGTAACCTTCTTATATTATATAAAAATATATTTGTATGACAAAAAATACAATTACTCTGCTCCTCTGAACTGCTCTATCCTGAACTTTAGAACTTATATACAGTGTTTGAGGCAATTACATTTTAAGTAACTGTAATTAAATTTGCTAAAAATAAAAAGTAATACCTCCCTTTATTAGTGTAAAAGTAATTTAATTACAGTAATGATTTAGTTTGTAACCCGTTACACCCAACACTGAATGCAAGTGCCCTTTCTGTAGTTCAAGTATCTCAGTTTACATCACATTGTCATTTTAGTTTAGAGTTTTAAACAGTCGTTGTTGTTCTTTTTTCCCTAACTTGTGTTCAATAAAATAAGCATAGAAAAACCAATTAAATTTTACAATTCCTAATTACAGTTCAGATAGTTCTTCTTAGCAGTTCTTCTTGTACTGTAGGTCTAACGCTTATTTGTCTTTTGTTGTTTAACATTAACATTTTGTTGTTTGACAGATATGCATAAGGCTGCTGTCACTTTAAAACTAATACACATACCAATACAGTGATAAAACCAACGCAATCTCACGCCAATTCGTAACTTTTTGATTTAGTGCCTAATTCGTATGAATTCGAATGATCTAATTTGTACAATTTAGTATGATTTGCTCATCACCCAATGATGGTTGGGGTTAGGGGTGGGGTTGGGTGACACGCCTACTTTTTAAAACCGTACATATTCGTAAGACTGAACTCATGCAAATTTGTTTGAATTAGCCACTAAACAGACAAAACGTAAAATATTTAAGTTTCCTTGTGAGATCAGGCTGGATAAAACACATGCATTTTCTTTCTCAACTGATTATGTTCGCTTTAGACATAACTGCCTGTTTTATGAGTGTAATCGCCAATTATTTTGAGTGTTTTGATGAGTGTCACTGATTGAGTGGTAGGAGATGCTGACATATAAGATCTCAATGTACTTATCCATTCAGCATGAAAGCAATATAGTATAATTTCAAAGATGTAAGCATAGATACTGTATGTAGTGAAATATCCATCTCTTTGCTGGTCTTCAAATCCATGAGCTCAATTATTAATTCTCTGTCCTGTTGTTTCTCAAGGGTGGGCGGTCTGGTCAGCATCCTGGTTGCGCTCTGTGTCCTCACTGGCTACTCCATCATGACTGCTAGCTTTGTCATCTATGAGGTTCAGGAACATCACACAGGCTCCAAGAGACTACAGCAAATCTCTGGCATCAGCGAACCTTTTTACTGGATCATCAACTTCTTCTATGATATGGTACTTCAGTATTAATAGATTGTATCCTTTTATATCTGATAAGTGATCTAAAATAAACAAGAAGAAACTGTTCAAATAACAATCCAAACTACATGAAATACTGTTGTAACAACAAAACCATTCGGGTTTCACTTTATTTTGTTGATCTTCTTTAAACATTAGCTATCTCTAGAGTTAAGCTAAGCTCATATAAACTTGAGTTGAAAAAAATTCAAACTGATGAAATCTGGTTGCATCAGGCACTTAAGGACAATCTTCACAGATTTCTTCCTCAAATCTCAGATATTCACACACCACAACATTTGACAATCATGGCACATCACATAACACAGGATCATCAAGCCAGAGGTTCCTCACGTGATCTCACCCAAATAATATTTACAATTGTTGGCTAGTGTTTTGCAGCTAGTACCCAAAAGGTATTGGTACAGTAGGCATGTAGTTACAAAGTTACTTATAGTCGACAAAATAAAGGGGACCATAAATAAAAAATAATAATAATAAAAAAAAAAAAATATATATATATATATATATATATATATATATATATATATATATATATATATATATATATATATATATATATATATATATATATATATATATATATATATATATATATATATATATATATATATATATATACACAGTCAGAATTATTAGCCCCCCTGTTTATTTTTCCCCAATTAATGTTTAACGGAGAGCAGATTTTTTTCAACACATTTCTAAACATAATAGTTTTAATAACTCATTTCTAATAACTGAATTATATTATCTTTGCCATGATGACAGTAAATAATATTTGACTAGATGTTTTTAAGACACTTCTATACAACTTAAAGTGATATTTTAAGACTTAACTAGGTTAATTAGGTTAACTAGGTGGGTTAGGGAAATTCTAATAATTCATACTTTAACTTTATACATGGCTCAGATTATTATAATTCAAATTATAATTAATTAAATAGGGAAGTCACTATAAAACAGTCATTATAAATGACTGAAATGTGAATTCATATGCCTTCATAAACTTTAATACAAATAACTTCTATTCCCTTATGTTCATGTACTTTCCAATGTGAGGGTTGGACACCCTGTCAAAATTGCTGTTCCATCCACCTATTTTATTTATTTTTTATTTTGGAGTATTGCATAAACATTGTAAATGGAAGATGGACATAAATTTTGAAAATGTACATGAAAACCACTGAGTAGGATAAATCCACTAAGAAATAATATGCATAAATTATGATTGAAACACGTAGTTTAAACACTGAACAAATTCCAGCATGCGCATCTAAAAAAGTCATGATTTTGCTTGAACAGATCATGTGACAACCAAAATTAGGCCAATTGGAGGATGGACAAACCAGTGAACCAACTACATTGTACAACATCTGATATGTTGATTTGGTCAATCTGTTATCAAAATGGGTCATTATTATTACTTCCTGAGTTCCTCAAAGAGCGTCTCGCGCCTTCAAAAGTCATTGCGCGTTCATTGCATTTCGTCTTCGTCTTCTGAAGCACAACTAACTTATTATTTAAGATAAAACGTCCAAATTGGCATTTCTTACCACAGCAAATTTAATTATTCTTTTTGATGTTTCCGGCAGTTTATCAGCAAGTGAAAATATAGTTTTATTTAATTTATTGGATGGAAACTGTGCTCAATTTGCAAATGTTATATGCAGTATTCCAGTTTTGCTCATAAGTTTAATTCACAACTAATCACATGAGATACACAAATAATTAACGGGCAAAAATAAGACTTTTTTTTTAACATATTTTCTTGTTTGAGAAGTCATTTCACATCACAATGGAGAAGAAAAAACGTGTTCGCAACTTTTATTTAGTGTCAACTTTAATGATAAAACATATTCCATGCAAGACTGTTTATATTTACAATGTGTGCTTTTCTGCATTGCAGGCTCTATACATGATTCCAGTGGTGCTGTCGGTGGTGATGGTCGCAGCATTTCAGCTCCCAGCCTTCACAGAGAGACAGAACCTTGCCGCGGTCACACTCCTACTGGTGCTATTTGGGTCAGCATGCATTAAAGTCCCTCTATCACCAGAGATTTTCCTGTCACAAGACAGACGTTTCATTAGAACATCTCCGTGCTGACAGCTCCTCAAGGCATTAGGGCTTCATGAATGTATTATTCAGCAAACGCTACACGTTGGCAAAGAGGACATTTTAGTTAATGCGCCACCTTTCAGGTAAACACAGGCTCTTTGCTAGGAAGAGGAGAGCCCCTTGAAGCTTTCCTGCAAGGCCTGAGCTCTGAAGAAGCGATTTCACACACTCCGTCACCCAGTTAATTGCATTGTGGAGAGCAGTGAGGCCACTCACAGTCAGACTTTAGGCTTCAGAGCTCCAGGCTGCTTGGGAGGCCCTTCATTGTGTGAAGTCAGCAGTCTGGCCTGCATTCATCCTGCCTGTGAGCTCACCGGCTCTCTTCCCATAAATAACCACACATCACAGCCATCCGACCACTTTCCCTTCAACCTGCTTAATTGCTTTTGTTTAGCTGAGCGATGTGGACTTTCCACCACTAACAATAGGCGCACACAGGCCGGCAAATGGGTACATGCACACACACACACACATAGTACACCCTGAGTTTAAACACATCCTCTTCCTTGACCCCGCCACCCCAATCACCAAGAGTAATGAATAAAAAAGCAGATCATTCTGTAAAGCTGAAGAGGCGAGAGAATGCTTCACCAAGAGGAAATAGATGAACTCATTTATCTTCTGGCCTCTTAGCTCAACTGTGGAATATATTCTCTCTCTCTCGCTCTCGCTTTGCTAAACTCAGAGCGGAAGTCTTACTATAGTTCTTTTGTCTTTTTGATGCATGCAACCTAAAATTGACTGATTTTATAGGTTTTTTTATGTCTCTTTTTTTAGATTTTCCACCTTCCCTTGGATGTACCTTCTATCCGCGATGTTCAAAGATACAGAGATGGCTTTCATTGGTTATGTTTGCATCAATCTCTTCATCAGTGTCAACACCATCATTTCCACATCCATCATATACTTCCTCGGTCAGCTCAACCAGAATGACCAGGTGAGCAATGAGTCAGAGAGACGATCATGTACAGTATATAGGCACCTGGCTGAGTGCCTCAGTGTCCCACTAGTGATGGTATACAGCCACATCGCACTGCTACGAGTGTGATATTGCATTTATACAACAGAATGAGGGCATAATCCTGTATATAAACAAAGATCAAACACGAGAGAGTCTCAGAATTCTTTTGTATGAGGAACTACTTTCTTCCGCCGTTCATTCACATCTGCAGCTGACGTCAGAACAGCAGAAGCCATTACTAATTCAACAACATCACTTTAGAGCTACTATTTAAATGATTCTCTAGCATAATATCTACAGTGATGACAAAAAAGGTGATTTTACACACACATTTTAATATTTTAAGGCTGAACGGCATGAAATGTCATCAGTCTACAGAGATTTCTCAGGATTTGTCTGTTGCTGTTATTGTGATCGGGATATCACAATAATTAACCCTGAAAAAGACAGAGCAAAGCAAACACTACCAGTTTCTTTGGTATAATACATCAATGCAAAATACTGAAGAGGGAGATCAGCTTAGAATGTCACTTACCTGATTTATACAAATTTGCTCTGCTGTAGTTTGAAGTTTATGGTGAGAAAATGCTGTTTCTCTCCCCTAAGGACTTTTTATGCGGCCTCTGTCGCCATCTTGTGGCGAAACATCAACCATTACTTTCTTTGGTCTGCTCAGACAGGCTAATGTGGCCGATGCATTCAATCTGATGCCCTGGAAATTATAAATATTTTTAAAAATCCTTATAAATAAACTGCATTGTTGCAATCTAAACAACTGCATTTTCAGCTAAAAAAGCCTTAAAAGTACATTATGTTTTTTTTGTTGTTATGTTTTATGTTGTCCAACAGCAGCAATTTTTATCAAACTGTAGAGTGTCCTCTGCTTGTTGCTGTATGTTGGTGGAGTAATACACAAGAGTGAATGGTGTAGCACTTTATATTTACTACACACTATGAATTATCTATTAAGCATTAGCAAACAGTGAATTTATTATTTGTTAAGCATTAACTCTACATTAATAAACATTACTAAGGAGTTTATTTAATTTAAAATATGCTTAATAATTATTCTTTCATACTTTGTTACTGATAAATTCTTCATGACTAAATTAAGTATGGCATTATTTAAAAATAATTTATATTTAAGAGTGGTTGGGGTATTTAAGTTCATTCAGAATGAGTTAGTAAATGATTAATACATATTAAAATCAACATTTATATATTATTATTCAGGCATATACTAATAGTTGAGCCTTTAATTGTTATTTTTGATGAATTTATAAAGCATACATTCTCCTCGCTTTAGATTAGGTCACAAAACTGCATGACGTTAAATTAATAAAGCATTTATTAACATATTACTATTAGTATATGCTTGAATAATAAGAAATGCATATGTTAATTTGAATAGTTTATTAATCATTTCCTAACGCATTTTGATTAATCTTTAAAAAACAGCAACGTCTCTCAAATAACTGGTTTGTAAATGATGCAATACTTAATTTAGTAATGAAAAAATAATAAATAACAAAATATAAAAATAAAATCACATTATATATGTGCTTATAAGTAAAGAGTAGAGCACTTGTATCTGCAGTTATAAACTGCTTACCAACATGTAAACAGAGAGTTAATGCTTATATCTTCTTGCTTTTTTGGGGAATTAAATATTTTAATAGTTTTTTTTTTCTTGATGTTTCTTATGATCGCCAAGGTTTGATAAAAATATATTATTACAGTTTTAAAATATATTGTTCATTTTTATGTTTTAGAAACAATTGTATCCTTATAATGACAAAGCTTTAATTTGCAGCATCCTTAGTCCGTTGTTAAATCAGGGACTGAGCTAAAGGAAAATGAATCAATAATCAATTTTTCTGCATCACATTATTCCAAGATCATTGGAATATGCTGATTTTGGTGCTTAAAAAGTTTGTTATTCATTAATGGTTACCATAAATCTATACATTTCATATAATTATCATCAGTTTTATGCACTATTGCTAAAAAGTACTCACCACAATCTTTTAATCTCTAGTTCAACATGTGACTATAATATAAAATAAGAATATAATATAAGTTTTCACCAAACAAATAACCCTATCAAAATAGAATAGCTTTGCAGATTGTCCTTTCTTCTCTAACCTGGATCTCACTCTTCATTTCAGAGCATCCAGAATATCTACCAAACCATGAGCAACATATTTCTAGTCTTCCCTCAGTTCAGCTTTGGCAATGGGTTGATGGAGCTGGCACGGGTTGACATGCAGGTGCAGATCTTGAGCGGTTTTGGAGTGGATGCCTACAAGAACCCCTTCAGCATGGATGTTCTGGGCTGGATGTTCATTTCCATGTTCCTGCAGGGCTTCATCTGCTTCACGCTCCGCCTGCTGCTTAACAAGACACTCCTTCGCAAAGTCAGGTATACCTGAGGCTCTGACACTATGAGCCTTATTATACACTCAATGCAGAGCCGTGTACGACAAGTATTATTTGCCAGTTTCAGTCTGGTGCAGGTATCATTTTCACATCCTGTGCCATGTTGTTTAAATAGCGAACGCATTTGCGCCTGTTTGAGTGCCCTTGGGTGTGCGGGCATGAATAGGAGGTGTGTTAGGGCTTATTCACACTGAAAGCGTCTTTGCTTACAAAAAAATGCAAGACTCAATGCTTTGTAATGGTTTGAAAAAAAAGCACAGCATAAAGCAGGAGGGTATCTGGACACTGAGTGCCTGTAAACAGAAACTTGCAATGGAAAAAAAATGTGGCGCTCACGTGCAAGGCTCTATAAAAGACACGAGATGCGAGCACAATGGACACAGATGTCTGTCAAGCACGTGTTTACATAGAAAAACAATAGAAAAGTAGTGCATTAGCAAGGAAAAACGCGCAGTAACACGCATTGTTGTTTTGAGGCAACTGAAATAGATCCCACATTGACCAATTACAAGCTGGTCTAAAGTAAACAGTGCAGTTTTTGTTGTTATTTAAAGTCTGTGTTGGTGATTTACACCTCTAGGCAGGTCTAAAACCCCCAGATACACATTGCGTATTACACAAACAGAGATGTGCAGCAACACAAAAATCTTTAAATAGGAGAAATTGAAGGATAAAAATTCATTCATTTCATTCATTTTCTTGTCAGCTGAGTCGCTTTATTAATCCAGGGTCGCCACAGTGGAATGAACCACCAACTTATCCAGCAAGTTTTTACGCAGCGGATGCCCTTCCAGCCACAACCCATCTCTGGGAAACATCCACACACACATTTACATGCACACTCATACACTACGGACAATTTAGCCTACCCAATTCACCTGTACCGCATGTCTTTGGACTGTGGGGGAAACCGGAGCACCCGTAGGAAACCCACACGAACGTAGGAAGAACATGCAAACTCCACACAGAAATGCCAACTGAGCACAGGCTCGAACCAGCATCCCAGCGACCTTCTTGTTGTGAGGCGACAGCACTACCTACTGCGCCACTGCTTTGCCCTAAGGATAAAAATGTTAAATATATTTATTGTTTACATAAAAATAAAAACAATTATTATGGATAGTCATGGCATGTATCAAAATTAGCCCTCTTACCTGTTTGCAGTAATGAGGAATAACATTGGCTAATTGCAGATCCATTTTCTTGCTAGTGAACCGCTCAGTTTTTACAAAATCGACCAAGCAAACATTAAATCTCCACTCATTCTGACGCTCGATTTGAACTGCAGCATATCGTCTTGAACATGTCTATATGCCTAAATGCATTGAGTTGCTGTTATGTGATTTGCTGATTAGAAATTTGCGGTAATGAGCAGTTGGACACGTGTACCTAATAAAGTGGCCGGTGAATGTATATGGTTTAAATAGCTCCAAATGCCAGGATTAAGTGTTGAAATCTTTATGGAAATGCATGAAGTGATACACTATGTAATCTTAATGCAATATAAGTGGCTTTAGATAAAAGCATCTGCTAAATGCTTGACTACTAATGTATAAAATTATATATTATATCTTTCATTTTTGGTGCGTTGGTGTGTTCTTCACAGGCGGTTATTCTGCTGGAAGAGGAATGCTGTTCAGAGTTATAGTCCTAATGAAGATGAAGATGTGCTGGATGAACGTCTGCGTGTGGGCCGTGGAGATGCAAGCTCTGATATTCTGCAGGTTAATCACCTGACTAAGGTGTACCAAAACTTCAGCAAGAGGGTACAGGCGGTGAAGAGTCTGTCTGTGGGCATCCCAGCTGGCGAGGTCTGTGCTATTTGCATATTAATATTCATTATGAGAGTGTTTACATGAAAATCAATATTCCAGTCTAGAGTCAACATGAAATGGAATTTGCAGCCTATTTTATTTTCCTAATTAGATCTATTTCTTATAATCAACATGAATATGATTTGGCGCATTGGGTTTTATTTGATCTGAAAAGTGGATGTTGTGTTGTAGTTCATTTTAATCATATGATCATTTACTTACTTTATTCCAATATCTGTTTATTTCTATTGTTTTTCCTTTGAAATATATAACATTTTCTAACCCTATTTTTTTATAATTATGTTTATTGGGTTTTCACATTAATACAGACATAACAAAACATCTTCAAAAGAAAAATATCAAACAAATCAATGGCGAAAAAAAAATAAAAAAGGAAAAGAAAAAAAGCTCTGATTATATATAAAACAGGACTACCCCAAATAAAACAGATCAGAAAAAGGGCTAAAACATTGCCTATTTTTCAAATAATAATACAGTTACAGTATTCCTTTAATCGTGATAGGGCAAAACTACAATAGATTCCAAATAATCCAAATATGGACTCTAAAATTTTTTACAGTTTTTTTTTGTGTTAAACATGGGTAGGATGTTCCACGGGAATTAACTCAAAAATTATCTTCTGCCAACCTTTACATGATGGAGATTTAGCACTAATCCAAGTAAAATATTTTTATGGCGGCAAAGGTTAATGTGTTATGCAATTTCTTATTAGCTGATGAAAAAATGCGTCCATTAGGTATACCCAAAATCAATGAAACTGGGTCAAAATGCAACAGCATGTTAAAGATCTTTTCCATTTCCCCCAGCACCAAAGACCAAAACCTTTGCAGTCTGTTACATGACCACATACAATGCGTTAAAGTACCTACATCAGTTTTACATTTCGAACACATAGGCAAATTAGAAGGGTTAAATAAATGTCTGTGGTTAGGGGAGATATGGAGTCTGTGAATTATTTTATATTGTATTTCTTTTGTATGTGTGCAAACAGATATTTTCTTTGCAATCGTGAATAGGCCTTGGCTACTATAAACAGGAAAATTTGCTCTGAATGTAAAACTAAATAAATTGCTAAATTCTCTAGACAAATGAAAGAGTACAGTATGCAGCTCACAACAAAGGTGGAAAGTTTTTGCGTATCATATTTAACATCGTTTACTACAAGTTTTATGTAATTTCGCTTACATGGATAATTGAATATTAATCAGATGATGTCATTACGCTGCTGTCCCGTCAGAAAATCGTTGCCTTGCTGATCATGATTTCAAGGATCGAAAGATCACTTCTTAATAACACACGCAAGGATCTCAGATCAATTCATCCAGACATTTTAATCCGATTCGTGAACTTGTTTGAAGAACCAAATTAGCCAGAGATCAGTTTAGATCCAAGATCCAGGATCTGCCAAATCATCTTAGACCATTTAAGCGAGGTATGAAGAATGGACCCCAGGAGGCAGAGAATTGTATTTAATTACTTTATTTATACAGAATATATATAACATATATGATTTGCTGACTTTATTTGATTTAAAAAAATCTTAATTGGAATTTTTGTCTAGTTTCTAGTCTAAATATTTACATTTCAAGGCAAAAACAGGATAATCTTACTTACCCCACTGGCAGATTATTTAGCATGTTTTAAGAAAAAAAGCTCTTAATTTAGACAAATTTTTACTTCTGAAGTTGAAAACAAAACAACTTTTTTACTTGATCTAAGAATTATTAGATATTTGGACCGGAAAGGAGACAAAGCAAAATAAGAAACACGTTTTTTTGCAATGTGATTATTCAATTTCTGTACCTGACTACTGTTAGACTCCCCAGAAAATGGTTGTTGCTAGATCAGATACAGTTGTGGCTGGAAGTTAACAAGAATTATTTATATTATTTATTAAATTTCCCATTTATTGGATTTTATTAACGTCTACCCCTACCCTAAACTTAAACCCAATCATCACTGTAATGTAAAAACAGTAGTTGTACCGAGTATTAATTATGCTATCTATTAAATTACCCACTAAATTATATTTTTTAACGCCTACCCCCACCTGACCCCAAACCCAACCATCACAGTAACTTTAAAATAAGAATTATTGTTATATAGTATCATAAAAAATGCTGCTATAATGTTGTGCATATCACACTTCAAGCCGGCTGCGTATGCGATCCAGACTTTACTTCTGAGAATCGTCAATAGAGCTATTCAAACTATCGTGTGTTACTATTCATATCGCAAAACTTATTTTAATATTGAATTTTTCCAATAACATGCAGCCCTTACTGTAAATCATTAATAACTATAGACTAGTGTAAAGATAATTGCATCATTGGTCAATTTGTATTGTTCAAAACCTGGAAAAAATTCTTCACAAACTGATTCCAATGAACTTAACCATTATAGTTATCATCCTTGGCATGAAAAGGCTTTAGCACTTCAAACTTTATATAAGCAGGAAAAAGTTTTGTACAAACATTAAATATGAAACGACCAAATCAATAACGTTTCAAACAGAATGTGGATGTTTGTTGAGAAATGCGCATGTCGTGTATACAATCATCACAAGGGAACTCAGCTATATATTTCCAAACATTCCCTTTTAAAGCACTTGGCAAATATGCCCTGCTTCATTATTTTTTACCTCCGAATGTTTGTTTTTTTTATATAAGATTTATGATAGTGTAAGAATAATCAATGACAGTTACACATTGAATGTGAATTATGTTTCTTCAGTGCTTTGGATTGCTTGGAGTCAATGGTGCAGGAAAGACCACTACCTTTAAGATGCTGACGGGAGACATCAGCCCTTCTGGCGGCTCGGCCAAGATCCGTGACATTGACGGGTACCTTTTTTTCCTTCCCCCTTTAAAAACGACATCTGTTACTTTAACTGTTTGCATCGTCTTTTTCTAATGCACTCCCAGCTATTTACTAGACATTTGTGTTGGTTTTCATTGCCTGTTCATAAATCTCTCTGGCCTGTGTCCTCAGGAGGATGGTTGACATCATAGACTGCAGGAGAGAGGGCATAAACATTGGTTACTGCCCTCAGGTGGACGCACTGGATGACCTTCTGACTGGGGAGGAACATCTCTATTTTTACGCCCGCATCAGGGGCATCTCCAAGAGGGACATTAGCCAGGTAAGGTCACAACTACATCATCCTCTCGCTCGTTTTTGGCAAAGGTCATTTTCTTATCAAAGTGACCTACAGAAAGTGCATGTATTCTGTGGAAATGATAGCTATGATTAGGGTTTTGTTTATATTTTCTTTTGATTTTTAGTTCCTAATTTATGAAGTATTATATGACACTGATAGCTGATGAAATGCAGCTTCACCATCTAAGGAATATTTGACGTTTAAACTAAGTTAACTCCCTGGGGTCGACGAACACAGAGACACGTATTAGCAGATTAAGTCATAAAATGCTGTCATTATTTAACGTATTGATAAGACAAGCACAGATTTGAAAACTGTAAAGGGTCTATTTTTATTTGTATATATTATTAATTACAACAAAGCAATATGTTTTTGTAAAATTAGCAAAACAGACAGGGAGTGCTTTCTCTTTCACAATATGTCATTTCTCCCCTAGAGGGCGCAAATTCACAACAAACAAATGTGTAATTTAATGACGGTGTGACTGTGGCAGTTGTCATCTTCATTACATCCTACAGATGAGCTAAATTTTAGTACATTTATGTGGGATGGCAATTGTTCTAGTGGTTTATGGATATTTGAATTGGTTAAGATGTTTTTTCAGAATGAAAAAGAAAGTTGTTCTGTTACAAAAGCTGGTATTAGATTATTTAACCTCTCCTTTTTGAATGAGTTTATTCATATTTTAATAATTTGCTTATTTTTATTATTGAATATTTAAAAATGTTCACGATTATCTCTTCTTAAGTGTATCGCACTGATACCTAAACAAATTAATTATACGAGTAATATTAATTATTCACCTTCATAATCATGTTCAACTCCTGTCTCTATCCTACTATATAATTAGTCATTTTATAATCAGTGTTTTATGCCAGTGGTCCGTCCCCTGGATCATAGATCTTCTGACGTTTCTTTTAAAAATTTAAAATCCTAGCACAGTCATCATTTTAGTTTGTTTATATTAATGAGTCTTCTTTAGCTTGTATTATTGTATTTTTTAAGGGCAATTTAGTCATGGCAGAAAATATATTTTGCAACAAATGTGCAGCATTTAGGAAAAAAATGAAAGGGCTCATCACCTTAAATTTGTTTCAAATAATTTTGTTAAAAAATCATGACTAAATTGTAAATCGTGAGATTAGTACTGTAATCATATCGAATCGTGAGTCAGATTAATTGTTTCATCCCTATTGGACAATCATATCTTGTTAACTTGTTAGTCAGGGTTCGAAGTGAATAACCTAAGCTTTAACATATCGTCTCAGAAAACATTCTGCCCCTTAGCACAGAATTTACTCAGCATCTAAACGCATCAACCGGCTTTCTGTTGGCTTATTATAGGTGCAAAATAATGCAATGTGTTCTCACATTAGATTAATCTCACATTTAATATAGGAAGAGTTTAGATGCAAAAACCTCTAAATGCTGTCTGGAATTTTCTTCTAAAATGAGCATTTTCATCAGGATCCTGTGTGTATGTTCAGTAACGTCACTTTTATGGCAAAGAATAAGTTCTTTTTCTGGTCTTTAAAGGCAAATATCTCCACATAAACAAAAGGGGATGACAATAATGTTCTATTTTATATGGGAATTTCAGATGGCAGTTTTTTTTTTGCATCTGAACTCATCATATTATCCATGAATGGCAAATAATTTAACTTAGAAATGCTTAAGAAACACCCTTAAAAGGAATCGTCATGTAAACAAAAATTTTATTGGCAGGGTATCAGAGGAAATAGTAATTATCACATTGTAATACTCTTACTTTAAGTAGTTTATAATAGTTATTTTTATTGTAAGTATTGGTTCTTTATCTTGACAATATATATTTTAGGATTCTTTCCATCACTGGACACAAATCACTGACCCACTGATATATCATTTAAATCTCGAACAAAGGTTTTGCATCTGTTTCTCATGAAGTGTGTCTCTAGTTTGATGATGTCTTTCCACACAAGTAAAAAATATGCTTCTGCTGTCGCCACCAAGCTTTTTAACTATTAATTAACTTCACCAGTTTCAACCATCATCGACCGCGGCCTGGAAACCCCTGTTGGATTCCAGAAGGCTTTGTGAATAGATCTCAGTTTGGTATAGTCTCAGTATTGCATTTGACAGGAAGCAGTTGGCTCTCCTCCGCATTGATTAACGAGGAAGCCAATTAATCTTGCATTCTCTCAGGTTTATTGGTAAAAAGCACTTCTTAAAAACTCACCCTTGGCCACAGATGCGAAATCTTTATTTTTAGTTTTACTAAAGACTGATACACTGGTCTGAGAGAATATAGCTAGCTTGCATAAAAGGTTGTAATGTCACTTTATCAAGCAGTTCTGAAAGTTGAAATAGCATCCACATCCAACAATAGACCTGTATGTGTTATTAATAGCTGTTTGTATCACTCAATTGTGGCTTTTATTGTTTAGGGATGCCCTGAAATGGAAATTTTAGCTGTTATTGATAACTAGGCCCACCTGGAATCTGTTTGCTCAGAAATTCACACGTTTTTTAGCCCACTGTCAAATCTGTTAATTTATTAATGCATGTAAATACAGTGAAAAAAGTATTTTTGCTACTTGTTGAAACTACTTATTTAATGTTACAGCCCCATCCCTGTCTTTGTATGTGTCTGACTCGTTTTGTTATGTCTGTTACTCCTTGCTGTTGTCCTCTCGTGCCACACCCATGTTAATGTTAGTTGTCCTGGAGTGTCATTGTCTCCTCCCCTTGTTACGTCATCCATATGATAAGCCTTGTTGCTGTCACCTGTATAAATAGCCCTTGTATTTCAGTGAGTGTTTGTCTGTTGTTGAATGTGGTAGCTGATTTGTGGCTGATTTCTGTGAGTTTTGGTTTTTTTGAATAATAAAAAAAAAACAGAACAGCTGTTTTAATTTTATGACTTTCACTTCAGAAAAGTTGGAACGGATCTCTGAACATTATTAGGTAACTATTCATCATTGTTTTTACATAGCAGCAATAAAGTCGATATACAAATTAGACACCAAGCTTCAATAATCAGTTAAATGTAGAGAACAAATGAGGTTTTAAATCTTACTTTAGAGTCGGAAGCATTTGTTTTGTGTTATGCGGTTTCAAACTGTTTAGAAGATAAATCACACTGTTTTATCTCTGTTTTCTTTTTCATTGCATCCTGCACAGTATTCTGATGTAGAAAGCTTAAAGCTGAACTGAATCTATCAACTCTGTTATGATCGGAGAGTGTGACACATTAATGAAGTTATGAGCGCACGGCTCTATAACACACACACATTTCTCCATTCATTTAATTCAGGTTTATGTCTGCTGATATTTTTTAACGTTGGTTAGCCTGTGCAGAAATGATCTCAAATAATACATATAATATACTGATCAATTTAACTGATTTATAATAATTAACATTTCCCATAGTTTCATTTTTTCTGTGATACTGGTTTTCATATACTTACATAGCTTTTTTAAGATCTGAACAGTATTGTCATAATCCTATGGTCTTTTACTGCCTAAAATAAAAAAAAAAGCTTTATATTATGCTCTAACACTACCTAACAAAAGTTTTTTCATCAATCCTAGATGTAAGAGCAACAAATAATAACTTGACTTCTAGTTAATTATTTGGAAAAGTGGCAGAGGGTAGATTTATCCGCATAATCATCTGTTGAACTGCATCCCAATCATCACAAATACTAAAGACCTATTGGAACCCGCATAGACCCAAGATTCTCACAGAAATCAGTCAAGTTTGGTGAAGGAAAAATCGTGGTTTGGGTTTACATTCAGTATGGGGGCATGCGAGAGATCTGCAGAGTGGATGGCAACATCAACAGCCTGAGGTATCAAGACATTTGTGCTGCCCATTACATTACAAGCCACAGGAGAGGGCAAATTCTTCAGCAGGATAGCGCTCCTTCTCATACTTCAGCCTCCACATCAAAGCTCCTGAAAGCAAAGATGTGAAGGTGCTCCAGGATTGGCCAGCCCAGTCACTAGATGTGAACATTATTGAGCATGTCTGGGGTAGGATGAAGGAGGAGGCGCTGAAAATGAATCCAAAGAATCTTGATGAACTCTGGGAATCCTGCAAGAATGCGTTCTTTGCCATTCTAGAAGACTTTATTAATAAGTTATTAATAAATTGGTCAGCCCAGTCACCAGACATGATTATTATTGAGCATGTCTGGGGTAAGATGAAGGAGGAGGCATTGAAGATGAATCCAATTAATCTTGATGAACTCTGGGAGTCCTGCAAGTATGCTTTCATCGCCATTCCAGATGACATTAATAACAAATTATTCATAAATTATTAATAAATTGGCCAGCCCAGTCACCAGATATGAACATTATTGAGCATGTCTGGGGTAAGATGAGGGAGGAGGCATTGAAGATGAATCCAAAGATTCTTGATAAACTCTGGGAGTCCTGCAAGAACTCTTTTGCCATTCCAGATGACTTTATTAATAAGTCATTTGAGTCATTGCAGATATGTATAGATGCAGTCGTCCAAGCTCATGAGAGTCATACACAATATTAGTTATCTTTCCACTGCACTATGAGTTTATATTCTATACTGGACATTATTTCAGTTAAGTTCTTTGCCTTTCATATAAGCCACTTCTAATACCAAATGATCAACCAGATGTCAAGTTATTATTCGTTGTTCTTAAAACTTGGGTAGGCCACACGACTTTTTTCAAGTAGAGTAATATGGTATATCATCAAGCTATTTTACCTGTGCATTTGTTTAATATTGATCATGAGAATGTTTATGAAGCAATCAGAATCAGGCATCCAACAGCCACAGAGAGTATGAAATAAAACATAATACTTAAGGCCTTTATCCACTTTTACTAATAAGAAAATCATAAAACAAATATTGTACATTGTATTGTTTTTTGTGAAAGAAAGAAAAAAGTAATTCAGGTTTGAAATGAAAAAAGGCTGAGTAAATCACATCAGAATGTTAAATGTGTTTGGCTGAAGTAACACTTGAGTAAAATTGATATAAAGTCCAACAGTGTCTAAAATGAAGTAAAGGCAGCACCCCGTAACGATGATGTTACCCTTCTATAACAAGGGCAGAGTGGGAATCGACTTAACAATCTATGAATATCATCAGTCATATTCTGGCCACCAGCAGCATTGGTGTAGAAGCTGCTGAGACTTTGAAATGGCTTTTGCGGTTTGGCCCATTAACTTGTATTAGAGGATCCAGAGGAAACGGCTGGTAAATTTTGATTTCCTGAGGGAAGCGTGTGGTAAAATTTCAGCCCAATTGTATGATCTGTAGGTGCGCGTAACCCCTGTTAGATGAAGAGTCCTTTATGGTTTCTTACAGGTTTATGAGAAGCTATTTAAATTCATAGAACGTCTACTTGGATCCTTTGATGTATGAATCCAATTAGTTAAATGAATGCAGAAACCGTGACATGCGCTGTGCTGGGTCAAATGTCAACAGGCATTTAATCAAAACATTATTCAAAGTGACTCATTATAATGTCAAGACCACACCGGTTAATGTGTTAGAACAACTTGTTAAGCCTTTTTTGGGGACAATTATTGCTTTGTTAATCAAAAATAAATTGCAGGAAAGTCATGACTGAACTGTAAGTACTTAAAAAAAAAGGGTTCCCGGTTTGAGAATTTGTTTGAGATTGTTCTGATCAGAAATAGCAAAAAAAAAAAAAAAAAAAGTACAAGAATATTTTCCCACAAAAATATTTTCTCGCCTTTTTGTTTTATTTTATGTTTAGTTTTTTGTTTTGATTAGTTTTGTTTTTGATTAGTTTTTTGTTTGTTGTGTTTTGTTTTATGTTTTGTTTTGTTTTGTTTCATGTTTTGTTTTGCTTTATGTTTTATGTTTTGTTTTGTGTTTTATTTTGTTTTTTTTTGTTTTGGTTCATGTTTTGTTTTGTTTCATGTTTTGTTTTGTTTTGGTCCATGTTTTGTTTTTATGTTGTTGTTTTATGTTTTGTTTTGTTTTGTTTCATGTTGTATTTCGTATTTTTTGTTTCATGTTTTGTTTTGTTTTCATGATTTTTGTTTTGTGTTTTATTTTGTGCTTTGTTTTATTTTGTTTTTTGTTTCATGTTTTTGTTTCTGATTTGTTTTTTGTTTGTTTCATGTTTTGTTTTGTTTTGTTTTAGGATTTTTTTTATTTTTTTTTATTTTGTGTTTTGTTTTATATTGTGTTTTTAGTTTCATGTTTTTGTTCCTGATTTGTATTTTGTTGTTTTGTTTTGTTTTTTGGAAATTTTACTTTTTATATTAAAATATAATAGAATTTTTACAATATATTAAGCATATATCTATCATTAATAGTAATATTAATTAATCATATTATTAATATAATCATTATTATTATTATTATTATTACTAAAAATAAGGAACTAATTATTTCTATTTGACTATTTGACCAACAAGCTTAAAGCTTCTCCTTTCTTGATAACAGCTGTTTTGCAAGTGCTTCGAATTAAAAACTTGGAAAACGTTCGTCAAATTTTCTATTTGGAAATTTTTCTTTTCCAAATCCAACTCTCACCAGATGTGGAGACGAAGAACATACAGTATGTGCATATATTTGTTGTAACATCATCTCTTGCTTTTTTCCTTTTAGGTTGTGAACTATCTGTTGAAAAAATTGCAGCTGAATTACCACAGAAACAACACAAGCGAGAGCTACAGTTGCGGAACCCGCCGGAAACTCTCGACAGCCTTAGCCCTCATCGGAAACCCTCAGATCCTTCTCCTGGTGAGCCAAAAACACACATGATCACCATCATCTTCACGCTAAGCTGAAACTATCCACTCTTTAGTAAATCACACAGCAGCTCTATAAATCACCATACTGGAGTGTTTGCTCTGAGGGCTTTGAATGGGTAAATATTGCACACTCGTTGCAAACACCTCTGAAATGCGTTGGTGTGCTGTTTGGCCAACATCTTGTAGCACATCACTTATTCTGACTTGAAATGTGGGCATGATTGCGTTTACCTGGAGAGTGTGTGTGTGTGGGTTTTTTGCATTGGATATTTTTTTTTTGTAAGCTCTCTGGAACATCCCACATGTTTCTCACATGTCTCTTCTGTAACCTCCCAGGATGAGCCCAGCTCTGGAATGGACCCACGATCCAAACGGCATCTCTGGAAGATCATCTCTGAACAAGTGATGGGCAAATGCGCGGTGGTGCTGACATCACACAGGTAACACATGCTCATGACACACACTAGTACACTGTAAAAAATTATATTATGAATTAATGTGTTTTAAAATCATTGTAACTTATAAAATTAAGTCAGAACATGATTAACTTAGTTTTATAAGTTACGCAAGCAGTTTAGATTAGGTTAACATAATATAAGTTCAATGGACTCATAAGGTTAATTTGATTCAGCTTAAAAATTTAAGGCAACCCATTTTTTTACAGTGTACATATACACAACTACTTATTTAAAATGAGCTGCAACAACTTAATTCTTGATTTTTTTTTTGTGGGGACAACTTAATTGTTTTATTTTTAGTCCACTTAAATTTGCAAAAACTGATAAATGAACTTAATTCCTTCATGTTTTATCAAATCGATTGTATGGAATTATGTCTTTTTTACAGTGTAGTTATAAACATGTACTGTATTTCAAGCAAAAAAATAAATAATAGTAATAATAATAATAATAATAATAATAAATAAGAAGAAGAATAATAAATATGAAAAAACAACAAAAACAACAATAATAGAAATAATAGTAGTAAAAGGCACTTTTTTAAACAAGTTATGTTAAGGATATTTTTTATTTATTTATTGGCCTTAAGTTTGCAATTATATCTATCAGTTTTATGGAGATTTTTGTCTCATAAGCGAACAATTGTTAATATACAGTATAGTCATTTGAATAAATTCATAGCAATGCTAGGCAATCATTAATGACTTTCTCAGAGATAGGTTGCAGCTGGAAGGGCATCTGCTGTGTAAAAACATTTAGTGGATAAGTTGGCGGTTCATTCCGCTGTGGCGACCCCTAATCAATAAAGAGACTTGGCCGAAAAGAAAATTAATGAATAAATTAAAAACAATGGCAACAACAACAGCAATAAAAATATAATAAAAATAATAATAATAATAATAATAATAATAATAATAATAATAATAATAATAATAATGTATATGACGCAGTGGCGCAGTAGTAGTGCTGTCGCCTCACAGCAAAAAAGTCGCTGGTTCAAGCCTCGGCTGGGTTAGTTGTTGTTTTTGTGTGGAGTTTGCATGTTCTCCCTGTGTTCGTGTGGGTTTCTTCCGGGTGCTCCGGTTTCCCTCACAGTCCAAAGACATGCCGTACAGGTGAATTGGGTAGGCTAAATTCCGTAGTGTATGAGTGTGAATGAGTGTGTATAAATGTTACCCAAAGATTGGTTGTGGCTGGAGGGGCATCCGCTGCGTGAAACATGTGCTGGTTGGCGGTTCATTCCACTGTGGCGACCCCAAATTAATAAAGGGACTAAGCTGAAAAGACAATGAATGAATGAATTATAGTAATAATAAAAGAAATGTTTAAGCATGGTACTATAAGGACAATTAATTATTTATTAGCCTTAAGAATGTAATTATATTAAGACAAATTTTGCTCTTGATATGCGAGTATATAGAATTTCACAGCAGTTTTATAGCTAATTTTGTCTAATAAGTAATAATTATGTAATTATTATATATTAATTGCCCATAAAATAGTCCTTAGTATCAATTCAATTCATAGCAATGACAGTTGAACATTTTTTAGAAAGAAAAAATAATGTAGTAAATATTTCTTGTAAAGATGACGAGCTACATATAATATCAAAATAAAGTGGAGAATTTTATAGAAATCTAGGAAAATTAAATGCACAAAAATTTACAAATGTTGCTCTTTAGTTTTACAATATATACTGAATATTTGTTTACTCATAATAATATGTGTGTTTGTATGCATGTTAATATATGTATAATATGTGTAATAATATGAAAAATATATATTAATTAATATATTAAAGCAAATATGTATTACTATATGACACTAATATGTTAATATATGAAAATTATCTTATGAAAGTCTATTTATTCCTATATAAAAATATTCTTAACAATTAGCTATGATGAATTATTTACAGAATATGTTTCTAAATAATACATTTGTTTAGTTGAAAAAATAAATATTCCCAAAAGCAAAACTACTTAGTGTGCATGATTATAACATATTATATCCTAATTAAAATATATACACAAATGAATGTTAATAATTTAACTTAACATTATGGATGAAAAAGTTTCAGCTTCATATCAGAAGTCGATTTGCTATAATGCCATAAGTTATTAAAACACTGAGATCCTTACAAACCATATATATTTTAAGCTATATTTTCCAGCGGCCCCCCTGGAGCTCCATCAGTCCCTAGTTTGAAAACTATGCCAACATTTCTGTTTTTCAGTGTTGCCTCGCCGACTGTATTTTACCTTTATAGAAGTCTTCTGGATTCAGTTGTCAGTGAAAACTAGATAAAAAAACTATTTAAGACACACTGTTTCCTCCACTAAGCATTGCAGAAACTTTAAACACATTTAAAAAAAGCCTGAAGACAGTGATATATTATACACTACCATACCATGCATCTCCTGCGAACATTGAGCATGGCATATTTCCACTGAAAGTTTTCGCCAGCTGTGGTTTGAGAGAGTATTTGTGTCCGCAGTATGGAGGAGTGTGAGGCTCTTTGCACTCGTCTGGCCATAATGGTGAAAGGACAGTTCAGATGCCTGGGTTCCCTACAGCACATCAAGAACAGGTCAGCGCTTTATCTCTCTCCGTGTCCTCTGTTTCCAACTAGCAATTATTTCCCCTTTGCTTTCCTCACGTCTCCTTTTGTTTCCCACTATTATTGCTGCTGCAGAGCTTGATATCTCCTGCAGACACTTCATAATTCAGTCGGCACTGATAAAATAATCTTGTGTTGGTCTGACAGGTTCGGCAGCGGGTTCACGGTGAAGATGTATTTAACCGGAGCCTCCTATGATGTAGATATGATCAGTAACTTCATGCAGCAGAACTTCCCCGGCACGTGCCTGAAGGTGACAAAAACAAAGCACATCTTAAATACTTTAGATTTTTATATGAGAATGTTCAGTTTAACTCATGTGAAACTACACACACACACACACACACACACACACATATATATTTTATATATGTATATATATATATATATATATATATATATATATATATATATATATATATATATATATACAGTTGAAGTCAGAATTATTAGCCCCTCTGTTTAGTTTTTGAAGATTTTTTAAAGATGATTTTTTCAACACATTTCTAAACATAATAGTTTTAATAACTCATCTCTAATAACTGATTTATTTTATCTTTGCCATGATGACAGTAAATAATATTTGATCAGATATATTTCAAGACACTTCTATAAAGCTTAAAGTGACATTTAAAGGCTTAACTAGGTTAATTAGGTTAAATAGGCAGGTTAGGGTAATTAGGCAAGTTATTGTACAACGATGGTTTGATTTGTTCTGTAGACTATCGAAAAAATAGATAGCTTAAAGGGGCTAATAATTTTGACCTTTAAAATGCCAATCCCTGGTCTATAAATTTACTTATTTACATGTAAATATATATTATTTCTATATACATTCTTCGATAACACATTTTTACATATTCAATAGTTTGCAAATGTTTAGATAATTTATGCAAAATACAGTTAAGGTTTATATTGTACAGTAATTTTAAAGTAATTTAATATTAAAAGTAAAGTAATATATACTGCTTTTTAGTAGATATATTATTTGCAAGACATTACTTAACAAAAAAAATAATCTAATTGGATTTACATTGTAAAATATAAATAAATAAAAGTTATAAAGTTCTTATTTTTTATTTGATGTGTTAAGTTTGTACTTACTATACTCTCAAAATCATTCCACAAACATCTGCAAATTTATTAATTTATTAAGTTAGTTAGATAGTTATTTACGTTTTATTTTATATTTATGTATGTACAGATGTATTTATGTAAGTCAGAATGATTATTTTCTCTTTTTCTAATATTTCTCAAATGATGTTTAACAGAGCAAAATTGAAAGCAAATTTTCACAGCATGTCTGATAATAGTTTTTCTTCTGTAGAAAGTCTTATTTGTTTTATTTCGGCTAGAATAAAAGCAGTTGTTATTTAAAAAAATAAAACATTTTAAGGTCAAAAGTATTAGCCCCTTTATGCTATATTGTTTTCAATAGTTTACAGAACAAACCATTGTTATACAATAACTTACCTAATTACCCTAACCTGCCTAGTTAACCTAATGAACCTAGTTAAGCCATAAATGTCACTTTAAGCTGCATAGAAGTGTCTTGAAACATATCTAGTCAATTATTATTTACTGTCATCATGGCAAAAATAAAATAAATCAGTTATTAGAAATGAGTTATTAACACTATTATGTTTACAAATGTGCTGAAAAAAAATTGTTAAACAGAAATTGGGGGGAAAAATAAACAAGGGGGCTAATAATTCTGACTTCAACTAATATTATTTATTTGTTTTGTATTAAAAATTCTGCGCAGTAATAGCAAAGTAATTGTAATAAAAATTCAGATTTGGTCTGGCCTAATTAGTTATCAAAAGGGTTATATTTTAAAATGTATTTAAAATATCTCTCTATTAAACTGTGTGATTCATATCTCACAAAGGCTAATAATTTTGACTTTTTACTTTTGCTTTTGTTTTCTCTGGCATTTTATTTTCTCTATTTAAATAAAATGATCACTTTCATTTATGGATCCAGGTTATCATTTATATATTTTGGGCTGATTTTTGAATGAGAGATGAGCTTTCTTCAAAAGCGACCTGTAAAAGTTTCAGAACTCCAAACTTTCTCTGCAGTGAAAGTGAATATTCATGAATATTTATTGAAACTAAACTGCAGACTCAGCCTTTTCTGAACTTCTTCAACTTTATTACATCAGATGAATACATTTAAACATAGTGCAGCCTGAATACAGTTCTAAAACAGCTGGAAAACCTTTTAATACTGTTCTTCTGCAGTTTTGATTTTGATTCATTTACTCAGCCTTTATTTTGTAATCATTTGTGTGTTTTAATAGTGACTTCAACTTAAAGTGAAAATTCATTTTACACAAATCTTTTTTTTTGAATCTTTGTCGTCAATTTCAGCTGTAGGAGCAACAATTAATAACTTGACTTCTAGTTGATCATTTAAAAAAGTGGCACAGTGTAGAAAGCAAAGAAGGTCAAAGTGCTCCAGGATTGACCAGCCCAGTCACCAGACTTGAACATTATTGAGCATGTCTGGGGTAAGATGGTGGAGGAGGCGTTGAAAATGAATCTTGATGAACTCTTCCAGATGACTTTATTAATATGTTATTTAAGTCATTGCAGACATGTATGGACCAAGCTCATTGAAGTCATACACAATATTATTTCTTTTTCCACTGCAGCATGCGTTATATTCTATACTGTACATTATTTCTGTTAGGTGTCAAGACTTTTGTCTCAGCAAAGTCAGACCTTACTGTCCTAATTAAATCATTAAAAATCAAGGCATGATCATATTTTATTTTGATAAAATAAGCGTAATCTAGAGGCCTTTGCCTTTCATATAAGCCACTTCTGATATCAAATGATCAACTAGAAGTCAAGTTGACAAATCAAGGCAACAAGACTTTTGCCAGGAAGTGTAGTGTAAATACAAATAGTAAAAGAAGGTGTTTTTATAAAAGTCTTGAAAATGTAAGAGCTTTTTGGGCCAGAGTAACGGTGAAAGTGCTAATAAAAATCACTAAAATTGTTTTGTTGTTTTAAGGAAACACTCACTAAATAACATTATTAGTGATCCTCAGGGAGAGTTAAATGTATGCTGTAACTCCTTGTTTTTTATTTTGCTGTCTAATTTACATGATCCATTTTCTTTCCATAAAGGATAATCATTCCAATATGGTGGAGTATCATGTGCCTGTTGCTCCTGGTGGTGTGGCTTCAATCTTCAGCCTGTTAGAGTCCAACAAGACAGTTCTGCAAATCAAACACTTTTCAGTCAGCCAGACCACGCTGGATGAGGTAAGATACATAAGCTGTCTAGCAGAAAGAGTTTTTTTTGGTCAATATTTATTATTGATTTATCCTCATGCTGTTTTTCTGTGCAACGCAAAGAGAGATTGTTTTTTTTTTATAAAGATCTACAGCCTTGTTCAGCCATAAAAGAAATATAATAGAATAGAAGTACAGTCCTATATTTAGTGTCTTGAAGACATTTAAATGCTGAAGCTTATTTCTGCCATATAAAAAAATGCAATATGTTACATTTTATTTTTTCTATTTTAGGTTTGCTTTTCTCAGATTTGAATTCTAAACTGATAAATTTGAGTTCATTTGATTCATTTCTCAAATAAAATCATTTAAACTTGATGTTTCAAGAAATAAAGATGAAATTCTGAGATAAGGTTGTGAGCTGTGAACTCTGAGGGAAAGAAATCAGTATTTTGAAATGTAAACAGAATTCGTTGAAAAAAACGTTTCAACTGCGAGATGTAACCTTAAAATGTTGAGAAATAAACATAATTGCAGGTTATATTTTAATAATACTCCAATGATACATTATTTATTGCTTAATTAATGAAATAAATATATGTCTATTTATTAATTTATAAATATTATTGCTTGTTTTTTATTATTAATATAATTTTTAAATTATTTTATTTATTCTATTTATGTGCAAAATTAACTAGATGTTTAAAAAAATTGGTTGGCAACAAGATATTTAAATTTTTAATTGAAGTAAATTTTGTGTCAATGAATGTATGAATTGCGAAACGGACACTGTATTTTATTTACTTTAATGATTTATACGTTAATAGGTTATTGTATTGCATCAATTTTATATATATATATATTTTTATATTTCCCAAATGATGTTTAACAGAGCAAGGAAATTCTCACAGTATGTCTGATAATATTTTTTCCTCTGGAGAAACTCTTATTTCTTTTATTTCCGCTAGAATAAAAGCAGTTTTTATTTTTTAAAAACCATTTTAAGGTCAAAATTTGTTAGCGCCTTTAAAGCTATATTTTTTTCAATAGTCTACAGAACAAACCATTGTTATACAATAACTTGCCTAATTACCCTAACATGCCTGGTTAACCTAATTAACCTAGTTAAGCCTTTAAATGTCACTTTAAGCTGTATAGAAGTGAAAAATATCTAGTCAAATATTATTTACTGTCATCATGGCAAAGATAAAATAAATCAGTTATTAGAAATGAGTTATTAACACTATTATGTTTAGAAATGTGTTGAAAAAAAAATCTGCTCTTTGTTAAACAGAAACTGAGGAAAAAATAAACAAGGGGGGCTAATAATTCTGACTTCAGTTAAATTCAATTTGTTTATTGTCATGTGCACTGCAATGACACATGTTTCCCTGTACAATGAAATTCTTACTTTGCCGTCCACAGTGAAGTCATACACATAACATACACAATATACACAGAAGTAACGGAAGTATGACTATGAAATGTAAATATATAAATATCTATGAATGTAAACAATATATAATACTGATCGTGGAGTAATGTAAACAGATGTTAACAATGTACAGTGGTTCTTAAAATTGTGCTTATTATGCAAAAAGTGCCTAGTGCAATTGGCTTATGTGCAAACAACAGTATAATGGCTGGAGCAGATTGACTGCAATTGTATGCATCAATAGTGCAAACTGGGATGGAGAATATAGGGTGCAACTGTATGTATATATATATATATATATATATATATATATATATATATATATATATATACATATACATATATACACACACACACATATATATATATATATATATATATATATATATATATATATATATATATATATATATATATATATATATATATATATATATATATATATATATATATATAATTGCAAGAACATTGGTTGTTATACACATTTACATTTAGTCATTTATAGTCATTAAAAGCATAGATGCTTTTGTCCAGAGTGACTTACAACTGAGGAGGCATTCAGTGATTCAACAAAAAAAGCCAATACACACAAGAAGTGCTAACTAGACAAAGAAGTGCTATAGTTATACACTATATAACGGCCAAATGTTTGTTTGTGAAGATGGCAGAAATTAATATATAGAAATAAAGAAATGAACAGAAGCTCTGAAATGAAACAATTGTCTGCATTTGTCTTTTTAGGTGTTCATTAACTTTGCGACGGCAAAAGTGGACACAGATGGACTTGAGGCCACTGAAGGATCCGACATCGACAGCCTAGACTCCTTCAACACTTAAGACTGATGCCCGACACTTGCACATTATGACAATTAGCGAAGAAAAGAAAATCAGTTATAGCTTATATATTAATTTAATGTTGTGATTTTAATGAAAGATATATGTATTGTATTGAACAATGAAGTCGCCAAATACCTTGTGGATTTTAATTGAAGATTATTATTATTATTATTATGAGGAATTATGTGTAAATGACTCTCTTTCTGCTCTTATACTGATCAGCATTAAAGGGACCATTTAATGGAAGTGGTGGGGTTAAGTATGCAGAAAGTCTACTCTAGTTTACATAGTTTACATGCAAATCCATTAGCCGATCATTTGTCCTCAAACTAATCCACTGCTGCTTCTTCTCCAACAAAATGAAGGCATTTATTTAGTAAATTATTTGACGTTTTATTAGCTCTACTACTAGATATATAGGTACTGTAATGGAAATCTGAATAATTGACACGAACAACCAACAATGTGTTACTGGTTGCAGAATGAAATATGTATGCGAGAAGTCCGTACTCTTAAACTGCCGGCCTGCATCCATGTCTGGGGTTGATATAAATCACAAAGACCTTTTTGGCTCGGAGATATAAATGATTCTTCAATGTCTGCACATCTTCGCTCTCATTAATATTTCCTCTGAAGGCACATCTCTTGTGCAAGAATGTACTGAATATTTCATCGGCCCTTTCTCTGTCTGCTTCAAGGCACGGTTCCTCTTTTAAAAAATGCACCAAGCTTATTTTTACATTAAAGCTATTTTTCACATGCAGTTGTTGAGCGTTTGTCTTATTGAATATGGACAATTGGTTCTTTGTGTCATGAGTCGAGGTATGGCGTTGCTTTGCATGGTGTATTGAGTGCTGTGGGAGGGATGAGGTATCCAGTTTTGCTATGAACTGAATTTTAGGCAAGCTTTCTCTTCCCTCTTTACATATGATGGGGGCTCGGGTAAAGATCTCTTTTAGGTCAATCATCATTGGTGAACTTGTTGTCTTGTTTCTAGCCCAAATATCTGAGAGTTTTTAGATCAAGAAGCTTTTTCTAGACAAGAAAAAATGTATTGTATTCGGATAAACTGACTTACAGGGCCATTTGTATTGAAGTTGATGTTTAGCCGCACCATATTGGTGTTTCATAACATCTAGTTTTTTTAGGGTGGGTTTGTAGATGCTCAACCCTCAATCTGGAGGACCAAGACATACACACATACACTACGGACAATTTAGCTTACCTAATTCACCTAAAGCGCATGTCTTTGGACTGTGTGGGAAACCGGAGCACCGGTAGGAAACTCAAGCGAACATCAGGAATACAAGCAAACTCCACACAGAATCGGCAACTGACCCAGCCGAGACTCGAACCAGCAGCCTTCTAGCTGTAAGGTGACAGCGCTATCCAATGCGCCATCGTGGATTCATGGACTTCGTCAGACCAGGATAAATCCAGCAAGTGTTATTATACCACAAGCAACAGCAATGGGAAATTAATGCTTCACAACATTGTCCAGAGACAACACAGACCTTAAAATGGAGACTTTCTCCTATCTCTTACTCATGAAAACAAGTGTCATAAGACTATAACAATATGGAAAAAATAAATATTAATAAAGCAGTAATTCTATGAAAATATTAAAAATAAAATATTAAAAACATAATAAAATGACAAATAATCAATAATAATCATATTATTAACCATCATGAGCAATAAAATGATATAATGATAATTATATAAATGACTAAAAATCATGATAAAATAAAATGATTAAATGAAGAATAAATAAATATAAACAAATAAAAATAAAACACAACACAGATAAATGGTTGCTTTTTTAAAACAACACACACTTAAGTTTGCTACAAGGTTTCCCAGATCCTTAGTTAGATTCTTCACTATACTATACTATACTATACTATACTATACTATACTATACTATACTATACTATACTATACTATACTGTACTGTACTGTACTGTACTGTACTGTTCTATAATATACTGTACTATACTATACTGTACTATACTATACTGTACTGTACTATACTATACTATACTATACTATACTATACTATACCATACTATAGCATATTATGCAAATGTTGGTCGAACAACCAAGGTAATGGCAGGTCATAACAAAACAACTTATAAACCACAAAGTCTAAATTATATTTATAATTATTTTTCTTTACTAACTGTCATATTTATATTACCATGTCGAGTAAAATCACATTTAAATTAAAAGTAAAAAAGGTTTCATGTCAGACCATTTCAAACCCAGTTGCACTGCAAGTAAATTCATTTATTTAGTTTTCGAGTATATTAAAAAATCTAAATGCTTATTAAATGTTACACATTTTTCCTTTTTTTGTGGTTAGAAATGAATATATATAAATGTATATTTTTTTGAGCGATAATGGCTAGTCAAAGCAATGTAATTAAATCCATTATCTTGAGATTAACACCAGTAATTTTATTCTTATAAATAAATACAGTTTTATAATCAAATATACTGTCTTGCCAACATTTAAAAACGGGTTAAAGACATAGCTATACGAGATGAAAGGAGGGCCTTTATTTGCTTGCTTCTCAACTTCATAATTAAAGCCTAGTCGGCCAATCAGAGCGTAAATTCGCTAAACCTCGCCGCTTCTCTTCCTGCTTTGTTGGCGCGATATATAAACTACTTATGTTTACAGTCCTGTCATATGGGTCGCATTGTGCTGATGTGCTACAACAAACAACATCGGGAAAACTTGACATACTGTACGGTGAAAAGTTTACACTGCTGCAATATCTTCTGCTGTACGCACGATGGTAAGTTTTAGTCCTTTTTTTACAGTGGTTTTAGTTTCAAAATGAAAGCAACTCTTGTTTACATCCAACATTCTTTTCTAACGTAACTTTCGGCCAAGTTCATTAAGATAACGTTACTGATCTGCAGACCTCTCATAAGAGACTCGATTTGTGACTGTATATATTACTTTAAAACGCAAATGTTAATAGTTAGCATACCATGTTATACGTTTATTGTTCTATTTATTTAAGAATGTGATTGATTACATATTACAGTATGTAAAGTTATAGCAACGTTATGTATATCACATTATATTAAGCATACAAACGGATTACGAAAAGCTATAACTGTGTGTGCGTATGCGTGAGTGAGTGTGTGTGTGTGTGTGTGTGTGTGTGTGTGTGTGTGTGTGTGTGTGTGTGTGTGTGTGTGTGTTTCCTAATCATCGATGTATGAAGAAAGACCTCTATTGTAAATCCACTGTCATGTTTCAGTTTTCAGAAATGTGTCACATTTATCTCATGATTTCATAACGGACACATGGCAGTGTAGTTACAATAGTTTAACTTAATTTAATCTACTTAATTTAGTGAGTATGCCATGATTTTCAACATGTGGTTGGATATATTACAGCAGTGGTTCCCAACCTGGGGTCCGCGCCCCCCTAAGGGGGGCGCCAGAGTTCACAGGGGGGTCGCGGGAGAGGATAAGTATTGAGGTAGAAAAAGGCATAAAAATGGTCCACTATTATAAAGGGCTTTGCAATTAATCGAAAATCCGATTTAGATTTCGGTTTCAAACGATTATAAAAAAGCATTAATCGAAATAAATGATTATTGCATCATATTTCGCCACAGTTGTACACGTGTTGCTCTTAAAAGCGCGAAAGAGCTTATGTGTGTGTGCAGCACGATCACGCAGTCAGAAGCATGTGGCCGGTCAGCATTCACTCTCATTCACACACTGAGACGAGCAGAGGAGCGCAGACATCTAAAGTCATCTTAACGTGAACGCTTTAATGGTCAAATAGGTGTCAAAACGCGGTGTTTAGTGATTATTTACATTAACCCTCATTTGTGTAATAAACAAACGAGTTGCGGATCAAAAGACGTGAAAGAGAAACCATTAAAGATACAGCGCGCTATAATCCTTCTGCCGCCTGTTTTTATCATTATTAAACAAACATAACGAGAAAACCCTCGCTGCTCTTGACTGAAGGAATGCTGAAGCTAAAGTGTTTTTCTTACAGTGAAGATGCTTAAAGCACAGTTTGTTTCATATTTTTATTTTATTCTATTGTATTTATTTCTCCTTCCTTTGCAGGGTGGAAAATAACGTATGTATACAGTTGAAGTCAGAATTATTAGCCCTCTTGAATATAAGCAAACCTTTTCCTGCCCAATTTCTGTTTCATGGAAAGAATATTTTATTAACTTATTTCTGAACATAATAGTTTTGATATCTCATTTCTAATTACTGATTTCTTTTTGTCTTTGCTATAATGACAGCACATAATATTTTACTAGATATTTTTCAAAATACAAGCATTCAGATTAAAGTGCAGTTCAAAGGCTTAATTAGAGTAATTAGGCAAGTCTTTGCATGACAGTAGTTTATTCTGCAGACAATCAAAAATAAATATTGCTTAAGGGGGCTAATAATATTGACCTTAAATTGGTTTCAAAATATTTAAACCTGTCTTTATTCTAGCTAAAATAAAACAAATAGAAGAAAAATATTATAGGAAATACTGTTAAAATTCCTTGCTCTGTTAAACATAATTTGGGAAATATTTATAAAAAAAAAAAAAAAATCTCAGGAGCGCTAATAATTTTGACTTTAACTGGCAATGGTTTTGAATAATCGTGATTACAACTATGACCAAAATAATCGTGATTATGATTTTTCCCAAAATCGAGCAGCCCAAAAAATAAAAAATAATCTAAACACATGCTTAAAATTCCAACATAATAGTGAAAATAATTAAAATAAATAACTCTAAATAATTATTTAAATTTTGCTCACTCGGGCAATCTGCTTGTCAACGTGTCGTAAAGGCAAAATCAAAACAAAAATGGCAGACAAACGTAAATGCAGTGATTCTTCAGAGGCGAAGAAAAAGATTAGACAGTATGACAAAGCCTACCTAAATTTTGGTTTTATTGAAGGCCAAGACAAGTTAAAACTGATTAATTAATATTTTCTATACATATTACTATATATTAATATTACACAAACACACACACACACACACACACACACACACACATATATATATACATATATATATATATATATATATATATATATATATATATATATATATATATATATATATATATATATATATATATATATATATATATATATACACAGTACATATGTGTGTGCGTGCATGCGTGTGTATTTATATGGTGGGGGGGCTCCAGTGTTTGTATATGTTTATAGGGGGGGCCCCAAAGAAAAAGGTTGGGAACCACTGTATTACAGCATATTTTTAGTGTTTACTGGTATTACTTTTTTATGGGTACCATTGTGATTCTCATGATGATTCTTAGTGTCACTGGTTTTATTGCTTTTTTTTCCCATTTATAAAAAAAAATGCACGTTAATAAAAAAAAGTATCAAGATGTGTAATAATTTAAAAGATAATTGTTTGTACATCCGTTAAATTCTGCTACACTTAAAATTAGCGATTTAAATGGATTGCATCATTACTTTATACATATTTTTCAAATATTTTTGTTGTTATATTAAATATATGGTTGCGGTAGAGAAAGTAATTGAAAAGATCGACCCAGAAAAATTAGATTGATTAGGTTCTGAATGTTGATTTCGATTACTTTCGATTAATTGGCCAGCCCTAGCAAATGTATTTTTACACATAAATAGTTTACTATATGCGACAAACAAAACAAAATGTAATTTTTAATAATAATTGTATTTATTATGACACTATTATACATTGTTTCTTTTTAATGGGTTGAATTAATAAAAAAAGGTTGTTAAAAAAGGACTGGAAAAAAAAAAAATACTTTTTTGTTATTCAGGAGCAATGTGCAGCCACTGACAGATAAATCTGCTTTTCTCTCCCTTTAAGTTCAAAGCAAATTTGAATGCCAAAGTATTTAGATATGAGTATAAAACAGCCTATGTAATATATTAACATCATCAAATTAATAAAATAAACAGCAAATGATAAATAAATGACAGAAAAGTTAATAAAAACAGACAAGATCTCAAAAAAATTCATAATTGCAAGATTAAAACTAGTATATATATATATATATATATATATATTTTTTTTAAATAAAGCGAATGTGTTGAGTAACCACTAATGGTGTACATATATTTTGCAGCCAGTTTAGATGTCATTTTGTCCTCTTTGAGTATATAGTAATGTTTTTCGGAGTCGATTAGATTAAATAATCTATTATTTACTTTTTCTCTTGGTGGTGTGGCTGTGCGTGCACTGTCAGCTTTGAAACCAGGCGGAAAGTAGTGTTTAATAAAAGAGTAACGCAAAAACGCATACAAGCTTTAAAAAGTGAAAGCAAAAGTTAAATTCCGGACATTTTAGAAGATTTAGAAATCCAGCCCGGACTAATTTTTTAAGTCCGAAAAATGCTGGTAAACGAGAGACGATTTTCCAGGACTTAATCGATTGCGGATGTTTGGTTATATTAAGTGGATACAAAAAGTGTAAAAGGATGTTGATATTAGTAAAATAAATGTGTCACTAAATATACTTGGGCAGCCGATAATATCTGGGTGGCCCTTCCATGTAAAGTCCATGTGTGGGAGGCCCTGATATTATAAAACATAATGAGTTTTGCGTTGCTCGTTTAAACAATGAGTTTTTATGAGTGTAATGATTTTAAAAGTACCCAGGTACTAATAATAAAATAATAGCAGCACGATCTTCAGAAAAGTCCATGAAAACAGTTACAATATAAACTGCTTAACAAACACATTAAACTGACAGTCATTATTTTACTGCATCATTGCAGATCACAGAAACGTCTTATTATTGTTATTATTTTTTTAATTGATGCTTTTGTATGCCAGCGTTGCCTCAATCCAGGATTTCAGAGAAGACATTTGTAGTGCTGTAAATAATTACTATGCAAGTATTATTAATTCTAGCAGCCAGTTTGCTTCAATATACAGGTTACATCTCATGTTTTGTGCTCTTATTTCACATAATCATGTTTTCAGTTTGGCAGGGCACTTTTCACTTCTCAAACTTGGATTCACCTTCCCATAATACTCTTTTCTAGACATTTACCACCATCAAGCATTTAAGGTATCCTTTCTACCCCCCCTCCTCTTCACATCCACCAGTTTCAGAAGAGGTTTTACGCTTGAAACTCTTGTTAAAAGGCCAGCGTCTTGCAGATGAAACCGCTGTTTGGTGTGTTTTTTTGTTGATTGAAGCTGCCAGTCGGGTGTCAGTGAAGCTCTGTTTCTCAGGCTGGAGACTCTGCTTGTCTTCTGCAGTGTTCGTCCATTTCACTTTCTGTCCTGGTTAAATTCTGTTTTGCTTTCTTCTTTCCAGGGCAGTGATATGTGCGAGTCATTGCGATTAGGCTTTATCTCTCAAACGAACAATAGACTTTAGAGAAAGCGGTTTCTTCACAGCCTTTTTGAAGCCAGAATTTGACTTCAGAAATGCAAACGTGCTCAATACTCAAAAACAAAGGCACGGTGTTGCAGTTTCTACACTTCAGTAATGTAGCACAGCCCTTTTTCTGACTGCAGACAGATGATAGCAAAGGGTTCTTTAGTACTAAATTAAGACATTGTTATGATTTTTTTAAAATGGGGTATTGTTGTCTTTTATTGGCTGCTCAAAATAGAGCTTTTTATCAGGGATACATATTGAATTACAAAGCTGTTATTTCCAATAGTGAATGTAAAAGATACCTTATTAAAAGAAGTATTGGTTTTATGAATGAAAAACATCTTTTTATGGATGACATTTTATGTATACGACTAGTACTAGTCAAAAGTTGGCAAAAGTGAAGCATTTGAAAGATGTTTCTTATACTTAGAAAGCTGTTTTTTTTTTAAAGAAACAAGTAAAAACAGTAATATTGTGAAGTATTAGAATATGTGAAATATATATTATTATACAATTAATAATGTTTTGTTTGGGAACATTGATACAGCCATAATCTTCTTATGATACAAACACAGATTAAATATCTGATCATGTAAATGTTTGTACTAACAATACTGCACATTTTTATTTATTTAACAATAAGTTATAACAATAACTCTCGATTTCTGCTCCCCTGTGTAAAAGATATTTTTCAGCTCGAAACTGGATCACAAATTCACCAAGAAGCTGTGTGTGAAATTGAAACTTTAGACACTCAACCTTTAGCAGTTGATCAGTTAACAATATTTTTTCTTATGTTCCTGCTCTCAGTTGTTTCCACCATTTGGTGATGGTAAAAAGTAAATAACTGAAGTGACCTTTTATTGGTATTTTGCACTTCAAAAAATATATATTTTGTTTCTTCAATTAAGATATTTTTCAGGGTCTTAATATTTATTCTATAATTACTTTAAATGTATTCTTATGTAAAAGGTTCACATTTATGCAACCAGTAGTTAATAAATTGGTAGTTTATTTCCATACTTACTGTTGCTGACTTTTGTTCTCAGTTTGATCTTGCCGTTCTTACATTCGACTCAGCGAAATAGGTAAAAGTAAAGTATTCATGATTTGTGCAGATATCGGATTTATATCGGTATCGGTTCGTACTGAAGGCTGCAATATCGGTATTGTATCGGAAGATAAAATGTTGTATCGGGACATCCCTAATAGTAAGATTACAATGTGATAGAGTTGGGCGATGTCGACCATTTTGGCATCGTACGATGTCTAATGTAAAACATTGCGATGGACGATGGCATCGTCGTTGTAGGCGGCGTTGAATTAATCATTTATAAATAATTAATTAATTTAAAACAAATTCATGTTTGTAGCCTACCGTTTCAACTACCTGACCTGCATGGTCTTTGTTTTACCCATAAATCATAAATAAATAAAGATGTTACACACAAATGACACCTGTCAATCACTTTTTCCGTGAGACTCATGAGGCATGAATATGCAGAGTGATGTGTGTCTTTTTAATGACATCGAGAAACTTGGTTGGTAAAAAGGTGCACAACCAACAGGAACCAACCAACAGTATCTGAGATTTCGCTAAATATACTAAGTACAAGCGTGAAAGCGAAAGATTGAAGCTCTGTTCTGATGCTGTGGCACTATACCTGATAGGTTTAAAAGATGAAAAGAGTCGTTAGATAGAGATCAGATTAATTAAATATCATGAACAACTATAGTGAAATGCGATCCACCGGTACATCCCTAAAAAAACTGTCTGACGTGCACTGCTCTCTGACTGACTGCCCGCTGACTACTGGAGCTCAGATGCGCACATACGCTGCATTGCATGACAGAGTGTGTGTGGTCACGTGGTGTGTGTTTATAGTATAGTTAGCGATATAGTGTGGAAGGAGGGAAATGCTAGGTGAAATGCCAGTGTGGGCGTGGATTCGTTCTAAAATGCCAGACGTATTAGTGTAAACGAGGCCTAAGTGTGTATTTTTCGTGAGCGGGTTGCTGCTGTGACAGGGATGAGGCGGAGGATCATGATGCTGGCTCAGCATTGTGATGTCTATCGGCTATTGGCGATGGACGATGGCATTGTCTATCGACCCAGCCCTACAATGTGACAACTTTATTTTTCTGGCGTTTTAAATTTTGAAGTTTGATTTAATCATCTGTTCATTAAACATGAAGGTAATATTGGGTGAGGTATATTTTAGACACAAAAATAGTTCTGAAGAGCTAAAAATTAATCTCAGAGCAACACTAGTGTTTTGTTCCTGAATTAAAGGTGCAGTATGTAAGTTTGACTTCCAGTGTCGAGTATTGCACTATTTCTTACTATTTCTTTTAGCTGAAACTGACAATGATCACCTCAGGTGTACCTCCTATGATTTATTCAGTGTTAATATGCTAATAATGGGGTAGTTCACCTCAGATCTTGAAAATAAAATGAACCGTTTAAAATGGATCTTTAGTACTGTGATTCAGTGCAAGCTAGGGCTGTGCGATTTGGGAAAAATATCTAATTGTGTTTTTTTTTTTGACAGATATTACAATTTCGATTTGATTTGCGATTTAATTTTGTAGTCTATATATATATCTATATATATATATATATATATATATATATATATATATATATATATATATATCTATATATATATATATATATATATATATATATATATATCTATATATATATCTATATATATATATATATATATATATATATATATATATCTATATATATATATATATATATATATATATATATATATATATATATATATATATATATATATATAGATATAGATATATATATATATATAGATATAGATATATAGATATATATCTATATATATATATATAGATATAGATATATAGATATATATATATATATATAGAGATATATATATATATATATATATATATATAGATATAGATATATATATATATATCTATATATATATATATCTATATATATATATATATATATATATATATATATATATCTATATATATATATATATATATATATATATATATATATATCTATATATCTATATATATATATATAAATATATATATATATATATATATATATATATATATATATATATATATAGATCATGTAAATGCAAGCTTTTATTTTGGATGTGATTAATTCATGATTTATCTTTTGCACATTGCTGGTTCTGAATCTAAACGCATGTGGTGTGTCCTACAGGTCTCGTGCAGGATCTGGTGAAGTTAGTTCCTCAGTCCTGCTCCAGTGAAAGACTTTCATAATTCCAGACAGCAGAAACAGAGCAGAGTCTTTCTTCAAGCTGGAGTCCTTTCTGAACCTATCAGATTCCTCAAGTAAGAACAGACTGTCATATCATACAAATACTCTACACTACAAATAAATAGTGTATAATCTTATAGTTGTACTGATATTATGACAGTGTAATCCACTGAGCGTTCTGGACTTCTTTTTTTGAATTTTAAATGTCATCTTTTACCAAGACTCTTGGTACTTATGAAAAATACAATAAAACAGCAATAGTGACAATAATTTTACAGTTTAAACTAAATGTTTCTATTGCATTATTATTAAATTAACAAACTGTATAAATCTATAATAACACTTTTTTCCCTAATTTATACAAAGCTGAATTTTTTGTATTCTTACTTCATTGTTGAGTGTCACACGTTCCTTTTTTTTTTTGGTGCTAAAGATTTTAACATATTATTATATTCCTGAGCGTGTTGGACTGAGCACTATCGACGTCTTCATTTGATGTTCACTCTTTTTTCAACACACAAATCCCCAACTGAACTTTGATCCTGATAATGACTATAATTATGCGATGTAATTTTCCATAGTAGCTCTAGCTACTTTTTTCTTTTGTCTCAGACTGCAGTATTGGCTGCTCAGAATAGAACTATTCATCACTGATAAGTATTGAAATACAAAGCTATTTTTTCAGACTGTAAAAGTAATGAATGAAGAGAAGTAACGGGTGAAGTTTGGAATAATTAGGATTCTGTTTTGTGAAATATTATTACACTTGTTTAGGGCGTCATATTATGATATAAATATAATCCCATGTCCCAATAATGATATCTCGCATTATAGTACCTTTTCTATAAATTCAATCAATTAAAAGTTTATAACTACTCACTACATAAAAATGTTTTTTTTTTTTACATTTAAAAAGTATATACTCGAACAAAACAATGACTTTATCACTTTATTTAAAACTTCAGCGGAAAGGTTTGATTAAATTCATTCATTCATTTTCTACCACTTATCTTGGGCCGGGTCACAGGGCAGCAGTTTCAGGAGAGAACCCCAGTCTTCCCTGTTCCCTGACAATAAATATTTATGTAATATAAAACACTTTTTAGGGCTTCACGCTGGCGCAGTGGGTGGCACGATCGTCTCACAGCAAAAAAAGGTTCTGGTTCGAGCCCCGGCTGGGTCAGTTGGCGTTTCTGTGTGGAGTTTGCATGTTCTTCCTGTGTTTGTGTGGGTGTCCTCCAGGTGCTCCAGTTTCCCCCAAAGTCCAAAGAGATGCGCTATAGGTGAATTGAATAAACTAAATTGGCCATAGTGTATGTGAATAGAAGAGTGTGTATAGATGTTTCCCAGTTTGCAGATGAAAGGGTTCATTCCGCTGTGGTAAACCCCTGATAAATTAGGGACTAAACCAAAGCAAAATGAATGTCCAGAGGCAGAATGAGCAGAACAGTCCAGAGACAGAGTGAGCAAAGCAGTGAAGAGGCAGAATGAGTAAAGCAGTCTAGAGGTAGAAAGGGCAAAGCAGTCCACAGGCCAAAAGCCTTTCTGATATTTTTTTTCACTTAAAATATTAGAAAATCATGAAAACAATTAACAAATTAATGATTTATTGGTTTATAATTTTTAACCAATAGGCGGCAGAGTTTAATGTGTTGTGGACAGGTATATACATTAGTAAATGCACGTACATACACACAATATAAGGGTATAAAATAAATGTGGGGAAAACTGGAACACCCGGAGAAAACCCACGGCAACACGGAGAGAGCTTGCAAAATCCACAGAAATGACAACTGGCCAAGCCGGGACTCGAACCAACAACCTTCATGCTGTGCGGCTACTGTGCTAACCACTAGCAACCGTGCCACCCTATTGTAAAATTATGAAATGTAATTCGTTGCAGTCATTTCATTAAAGTAGCATTCCACTCTTCAGTGTAATATACTGAACAACACTATAAACTTCAATTGATGTTCTCTCTTTTCAACACCCAAACCCAAAACTGAACTTTTAGCTTGATAAGGACTATAATTACACAATGTAATATTCCATAGTATCTGGAGTTGAGTCTCTGAGCTGCTGACTGTAGCCGATGGCAGAGAGATGTGCGCCCGACAGACTGGTCTGTGGCCGCAGGTCAGGGTGTTTAGCGCTGAGCTGGAGATTGAGTTGGTGGAGGGTCAGGTTGGTTCACTCATGCTGGAGCATCAAAGACAACAGCAAGGCAGGAGACACTGATAAAACTGTCCAATAATGTGCTCGTTACACCTTTACACAGCATATTTTGCTCTAGCTCCGCCGTCCTTATAAGATTAACGTCAGCAGGGGATGATTAGGTACTACTTTAATGTTGTCAGAGCTTATTGTTCACTGTTTAAAGGTGCACATTTTGAAGGTTAGGGATCAGTGACAGATAAGGACATCAGAGATTATTGAAGGCTGCAGTCTTTTAAAAATAAAGGTCAACATAAAAGCAGCAAATTTCTTCAGAATATTGATAAATTGTATGAAATGCAACCTAAAATCAAATTCAAACAGATTTTGGTAACACTTTACAATAAGGTTGTATTAGTTAATGTTAGTTGATTCATTTACTAACATGAATAAACAATGAACAATACATTTATTACAGTATTTGATCATTTTAATTAATGTTAGATAATGAAAATGTTGTTTATTATGTACAAGTATTGTTCATAATCAGTTAATGTTACTAAATACACAAACTAAGGAAACCTTATTGTAAAGTGTGACCCAGATTTTTAAGACCTTTTAAGACTAGATTTAATCAAGGGATTTTTATTAGATGTTGTATTGGACATGCAAGACTAACTCATGGCTTTTTGTGTAAAGGTAAAGACCCCACTCAGTGCTTGTTCTGCAAAATTCCTATTACTGTAAAATACATTCTATTGTACTGTCCTGCTTTGAATGACTGCAGACAGCGTTTTTAATGAAATGAACCAAGATTTTTATAATCTTATCTAATTTATATATTCATTTGTTTGTGGTTTTTAGTTGTATATTTGTTTATTAATTAAATGTTTTTGCCATGAAAATAGCCATTGTTGCTGACATGGCATGAATATTAAACAAATATATTTGATGATATAATGAGAATATTACTAGTTTAGTAGTTATATATTTTCAAAAATGTTTTCTCTTTTTAGCAAAACTGATTTTGTAGTGTAAAAGCAGAAATAACAAAATACTGTATGTTCCTAGTTATGCGCACATTTTTTAGAATATTAAAAAAAATAACATTTATGCTGTGTGGTTGAAGTCAAAATGATTAAAATTTGGTCAAAAAATTGTAAAATATTTAAAAATTTTTCCCAAATGTTGTTTAATGAAGAAAAGTCTTTTTTTCCAACAGTTTAATGGTTTTTTTTACTATTACAATACAAATTGTTACATATTTTTATCTTTGTTGTTTTTTTTTTTTTTTTTACAAAAGTAAAGTAAAAAAAGCAAAAAATAACTAAATAATAAAAATAATAAAGAGGAAAGAAAAATGGAAACAGAGTAATAAGAGTACAGAAAATTACAGCCAACTGAATACAGTTGTTCAACAATCACAATCAAATGTTCAGATGCATTGTCAATGTTGAAAGTAAATATTTACAATTAAAAAGTATAAGATAATAATAGTTAAAAACAAAATGAAATTACTATGATTTAAATAAATTAAAAAGGAAGGAGAGTGCATCTATTAAATGGAAGGCAACATGATAAGGGAGTTAAAGTAAGTTATAAAACATTGCCACTTTTTAAAGAAATTAGTTTTCCATGATCATCTAACCTTTTCCAACTTTAGAAAATACATGGTATCCACAAGCCATTGGGATGTAGTTGGAGGCTTTTTTGAATTCCTGTTAAAAGATAATACGACACCTAGCTAATAATGAGGTAAAGGCCAAAATATCATGTTGTTCAACAGTTTTCACATAATAATACTGAATAACACTTTCTTCAGAATACAAAAATATAATTAGAAATACTGGGAAAATGTCCTGTTTCTTGTTAAACATCACATAGGAATTATTTGAAAAATATTTTTTTAAAGGGCTAATAGTTTTGCCCTTTAACTATGTATAGACTAGTTCTTGAATCTAATTGGCTAATAGGCACAATACCGCACGCCAGTAACAGCACTCATACCGCCTTCTCACCCTTCACCTTTGTGTATTACTCCACCCATATACAGCAACAAGCAAAGGACAGTACAGTTTGACAAATTGCTGCTGTTGGGCAACGTAATGTTATTTTAAGGCTTTTTAGTCGAAAATGCAGTTGTTTAGATTGCAACTACGCAGTTTATTTATAAGGATAGTGCCTATTTTAAATCTTTATAATATCTGAGAGACATCGTGTCGGTGGTCATTAGCTTGCCATACTGAGCAAACCAAAGACTGCATAATAAGCCCTTGGAAGATTAAAACAGCATAATTTCTAGCTGATCAAATCGTTATTTAACTGGTAAGTTATATTCTAAGTAGATCTCTCTCTCTTTTATATATATTCTAGTGCTGTATTTATTATACCATATACAGTAATTGTTGTGTACTGAGTGAGAGATGGGACTCTCATATCAGGAATGTGTGTTGTGTTGGCAGAGGAAAGAAGAAATGCCCGCATGTGTTTAGCATTTTTCCTTATCGCAAACATAACAGCAATTTGGTAGTGATTGCGAAGGAAAATGAATGAATGAATAAATGAATGAAAACACTTTTCAAAAACTAATGATTACAGGTCCAACATAAAAATTTCACTAAATACAATGCAATATTAAACATTGTACTTTAAAGATTTTATCTGCATCCTTATAATGTCACATATTATTACGCTTATATTATAAATGATAAAAAGTATTAAAGTACCTGATGAAATAAACAATAGAGCATAATAGGAAACAATAGCTGTTTTATTTGCTCCATTTTGATATACTGTATGGTCATATTGCACAACCCCATTCTCTTTAAAATAAACATTTACTTTTGTTTTTTTAAATGTCCTTTTTTTAGAAACATTTGATGCGTTTAAAACATACTGCTTTTTCGGGGTTAACTATTTGATATCCTGATTGCAACAGACAAATACTGTAGACTGTAATACTGTAAAGAAATATCTCTGTGGACGGATGACATTTCATGTCAAGTTCAGCCGTATAATCTTAAAATGTGAGCAACATCACCTGCTTTGTCATCACTTTAGACATTATGCTAGAGAAACATTCAAAAACTAGCTCTAAAGTGATGTTGGTGAATTAGTAACGGTGTCTGCTGTTCTGACATCAGCTGCAAATGTAAATGAATGGCGGAAGAAAGTAGTTCCTATTACAAAAGGGTTTTTAGACTCTCCGTGTTTGATTTTCTTTATTATACTGGCGGCTCATTCACAAACTAGGGTCATACACTAAAAACAGAGCGGCACCTATTTCAAACAGCGGCGGTACAAGCCGCGGCGTTAATAGCCACTTTGAACTCTCACCTACTGTAAATACGATTGTGCCATCAAACTGTTGTATAAACGCAATATCACACTCGTAGCAGTGCGATATGGCTGTATATCAGCACTGGTGAGACACTAAGACGCTCATTCTGTGGCCTCCCACTAGTGCTGATATACAGCCATTTTGTACTGCTACAAGTGTGATATTGCCCATTTTTCTACATGCATACAAATATACATATACATACATGTATACATATACATACATGCATACATACATACATACATACATACATATATATATATATATATATATATATATATATATATATATATATATATATATATATATATATATATATATTTATATATATATATATATACATACATGTATACATATGTTAGTGTTGTTATTGTGATCTGTTAACACCCCATAAATATGAAAATAATTACATTTGATCTTTTTTCAAACATAATTTCTGAATAATCATCCAAGGATATCATTAAAAATAAAAAATTCTCTTTTAAGTCAGTTAACTTTTTTTAAATCTAATGTATCAGTGCGATTCTTTTTCTTTAGCCACGGCCAAAGATGCCGCCCAGTTGGGGGAAATGTTTGTCCCTAATAACAAGAAGAACATGAGGATCTGGTTTAGTCCAAAGAGTCGCAAAGTCCGCTGCTGCATCCACAGACCTGTTGAGTTAAACACACCCAATGGAGTCCAACAAAAGAAAAGCACTGCGTCACCTTCTTCCGAGGATCTCGCGGTCTTCAACTTCAGCTCCTCCTCTCAGGAGTCAGGACCCTCCACTCCTCCACGGGCCAAGATGAACAAGAAAACCAAGAAAAAAAGGATCGGCCAAAACAGCAGGCAAGCTAAAGCCGCTCAAAGGCCCAGAACATGGATTCGTTCATTGCAGGAACGTAAGAAGCTCAAGCTAGAAGTGATCAATAAGCAGTGGAACACTGGAGAAGAAGCTGATGTAGACGCTATAGACGAAACCGGTGATGAGGATGAGAAAATGAGCTCTGGGGATGACAACAGGAAGCCTGCTAAAAGAGTTTTCTTCCGCCTCCCTCACAGTCAGTCTGAAGAAACTTTTAAACCTTCTCAACAAAGAAATCTCACTCCTAATCATGAAAAAATCGTGGAATTTAAAGACTCAGAGCAGCAAAACTCTGCAGCTTTGAGTTTACCAGATCATGACCAACAGCCAATTGCTGAAATTTCACCAGAACTGAATGAAAATGAGCTTCTTCAGCCTTCTTTTTCTAGAGTACGTAAGAGATCCAGTTCAGAGAGTTTACCGAAACAACCCAGAATTACTCCAGAACCAAAGAGGAGATCATCTGGAGAAGGAGCTGCTTTAATTGAAGACTCCTCTCAGAGTCTGAAAACTTTCAGACCGACCAATGAGAAGCCAGTGCTGTCATCTTTAGGGACTCATGATGTTTTGAAGAAATCTCCAGATGTGAGACACAAACAGACCTGTCCCGTTTACATGAAGAGGAACCATAAAGGAGAAACAGCACTGCACTTAGCTGCTTCAAAGGTTTGTGCTGACTTAATCCATGCATTAGCATGTTGCCATCTGTCTTATTTGGCTAGTTTCTATAAAATGATGGATACATTTGTGTACATGTTTTTATACAGCTGTTGATGACATGATTTTTTTTTATCATTGTCATTGTATTTAGATAATATTATAGCATATTAAATAGCATATAATTGTTTTTTGTTTATATGATAATGTATATATATATTTTTTACAAATTGCAAGTGTGGAATCATGGAAATAATGCTATAGTTTTTGTTATTGTTTATTGTTTTCTATTTGTATTTTTAAATATAAAGTCTTAATAACTTAACTTTCATATTTCTGAGTCTTTTATAAGGCTTATGTTTTTATAATTCTTTTTAATTTAATTATTTATTGTGTTCATGATTTTTAATTTATCAGAGTCGGTTGCTATTTAATATTTGCATACTTATGCATGCTCATTTTCCCTATTTTTATATCTATGTTACATATGCTATCATCTAATGCATTGCTCACTTTTTAAAAAACTCAAATTGATAAATTATCTATTATTATTTGAACAAAATTAAGTACTTTTATATGTTTGACATAATTATTTATAATGCTATACAGATACATGTGTACACACAGGCATGCAATTGAGAAAATGTTTATTTTTATTTAGATATGAAATATATGATTATATGATACTCGCATAATATATACATTTACAGTGCATCCAGAAAGTATTCATAGTGCTTAACTTTTTCACATTTTTTTATTATAGCTTTATTCCAAAATGGATTACATTTATTTCCTCAAAAATCTACAAACAAACTCCCCCCCTGAAAAATCACATGTAGATCAGTATTCACAGCCTTTGCTATAAAGCTCTAAATTGAGCTCAGGTATATTCTGTTTCCACTGATCACTCTTGAGATGTTTCAGCAGCTTAATTGGAGTTCACCTAGGGTAAATTCAGTTGATTAGACATGGCATACACCTGTCTATATAAGGTCCCAGGGTTGACAGTGCATGTCAAAGCACAAACCAAGCATGAGGACAAAGGAATTGTCTGTAGACCTCCGTAAAAGGATTTTCTCGAGGCACAAAACTGGGGAAGGTTACAGAATAATGTCTGCTGCTCTGTAAATTTAAATGAGCACAGTGGCCTTCATCATCCATAAGTGGAAGATGTTATGAACCACCAGAACTCTTCCTAGAGCTGGTTCGCCATCTAAGCTGAGTTATCGGGGAGAAGGGCCATAGTCAGGGAGGTGATCAATAACTCGATGGTCACTCTGTCTGAGCTCCAGCGTTTTTCTGTGGAGATAGGAGAACTTTACAAAAGGACAACCATCTGTGCAGCAGTCCACCAATCAGGCCTGTATGGTAGAGTGGCCAGACGGAAGCCACTCTCTGCCTGGTTTTTGCCAAAAGGTATCTAAAGAACTCTTAGACCATAAGAAACAAAATTCTCTGGTCTGATGAGACTGAAATTGAACTCTTTGGAGTGAATACCAGGTGTTACGTTTGGAAAAAAAACAGGCACCACTCATCACCAGGCTAATGCTATCCCTACAGTGAAGCATGGGGGTGGCAGCATCATGCGGTGGGGATGTTTTTTAGCAGCAGGAACTGGAAGACTAGTCAGGATAGAGGAAAGATGAATGCAGCAATGTACAGAGACATCCTGAATGAAAACCTGCTTTCAGAGTGCTCTTGACCTCAGACTGGGCCGACGGTTCATCTTCCAGCAGGACAATGACCCAAAGCACACTGCCAAAATATCAATTGAGTGGCTTCACAACAACTCCTTGAGTGGCCCAGCTAGAGCCCAGACTGAAACCCTATTGAACATATCTGAAGAGATCTGAAATGGCTGTACACTGTCGTTTCCCATCCAACCTAAAAAAAAATGAATGCTATGAATACTTTCCTGATGCACTGTAAATATCTTCTGTATGTAACAAAATAGTTTTGTATAGTCTTGTTTCTATCACATAATAAGCATAAATAATATACACATATACACTATATTAGGTCACAATTTTTTTAAATTTTAGATGTGAATATTTATGACTAATATTTACATCACTAATTTTATTTATTTATTTACTTATTTCCTAATTTTCTAATACATTACATTTGCATATAACATTACATTTAATGGCCGTGACATGAAATCATAGGTATATGGTATATTAGGTAGCCATTTGTTTATGTAGTGAGAATTAAAATGAGCATTTAAATCAACAACATTAAAAAATGCTATAAAAATGTATTTGTCCTAGTTAATATCACGAATAACTTTCCTGTTGGAAAGCTCTATATAAACAAACTCGCATCGCCTAATGAGCAAATTGTCTAATAATTAACCGTAAAGAGAAAATATGACCTAAACCCAATAGATAAAACATTTCTGGATCAATGCACAGACCAAGTGTGCAAACAGTTGACTTGTGTTGTGAATTTGTAGTCATCTATTCTAGCACATTTCTATTAGTTTTGTGTCCAATGCATATTTGTGTGCTTTGCATGCTTGATATCAATTGCAGTATATACAGCAAGTCACCATGTTTTAAATAATGAAGTCTTGATTTTGCTACAGTATTCCATGCACAATTATATTCAGTAGCTGCATGTTATTTTCCCTCCTCCTTTCCATCAGTTTGTGTGTCTTTAATGACCAATTTGAATGCACTATTTTTCACTCTACTGGTTTGCTTGTATTTGCGCTTGTTGTTTGTTAGTATTCCAGCAGCGAGTCACTTTGACCACTTAATGATTGATGCTAGGTCAGAGTTAGAGTCTGGTTGATCAATATCTGCTGCTGATCTTTTGACCCGGCTCTTCTGTACAGGGTGATGTGGAGGGGGTCCGTAAGCTCCTTGCTCAGGGAGCCGACCCCAACCTGAAGGACAATGCAGGCTGGACACCGCTGGTGAGCTCACAGTTCAACATAAATCTTTTACACATTACAGCCTTTTCTCATGTTCGAGATTGTCTGGGCTGAAAGTGGTTGGAAAGCTTTTTCTTGTATGTATGTTATCCTAGCGGAACATTGTGTGCTCAATTCTTAATGGTTCGTGTAGGTTTCACCAATACTTCTTCTTGTTCGTGGTTGTATTTTAAAAGTTTTATGCTGTATTAAAGTACTTATTGATTCTCTTTCTTGATGTCCATTAGGTTGATGAAGCATAAGAGCAATTTATGTTTTTGGATCCAGATATGGAAAAATAAAATATGAAATAATGCAAGTTTTGCGCCTTTTGCCACCTAAATAAGTCTGAGTTTACTGAGAGTTTTCAGTATTTCATAAGTGACAGAAAGGCTAATATTAAATTTAGTAAAGCAGATACTTTTATTATGACCAAAGCAAGTATTCACGGGTTTCCAGTAACAAAGATGTATTACGTTGCATATTACATACAATATTATATTATGTTTTATAGAACATTATGCCATTTATTAACATGGCTAACATGTTTTAGCATCATGCTCACATTATCAACATTTTTAATGTCTGCCTACCATGAATTAATAGACAGACAGACAGACAGACAGATAGATAGATAGATAGATAGATAGATAGATAGATAGATAGATAGATAGATAGATAGATAGATAGATAGATAGATAGATAGATAGATAGATAGATAGATAGATAGATAGATAGATAGATAGATAGATAGATAATAGATAGAGAGATAGATAGATAGACAGACAGACAGATAGACAGATAGATAGATAGATAGATAGATAGATAGATAGACAGATAGATATTCGCTCAGATGAATTGTTTACCCTGTTGTTTGCACGCGTTGTCATGTTGTTGACATGTTTAGCATCATCAGATTCTTAATGTTAGGATGGTGTGCAGATGTAACAAACCAAAGATGAGGGATAAGCACAGTCCAGGGTGTTTATTTAAGTGCAAAGCACAAAACTAATTGTGGATACCCAGCAAAACCTAAACTTTTTTTTTTTACAACAATATATACAAAATTTATACAGCCAGTGTGAGCTGGCTATGCCAATAGTCAGGCCCAAGCACAACTTTTCTCACAAGGAAAAGGCTTTCTAAAATGGCCGCCATGCAGCAGCCATTTTATAGAGTTTGGCTCCACCCATTTTTGTAGAACATACCATATGAAAAACTATAAAAAACTCAAAGCCAGGCAAAAATGTTCAAAGACGCAACACATATGGTAGTGACATACAAATTATATATCTCACAAATAGCTACAAAATTGTCTGATAAATATGTTACACCAAAGTTACTGTTTCCTTGAATAATCCCCTATGATGTCAATGAAAATGGTAGAACCCTGTTCATTGGGGAAATGGAAGCTTTAAAATGGCCGCTGTCCCTACATCCAGGTTTGGTTGTTTTGGAGGTGACCCAGAATGTAAGTAGTAAATACGTTTTTTTTTTTTTTTTTTTTTTTTTTGAATCTTGAAAAATAAACTATAATGTTTGCCACAGAGTCTGCTATGATTTATTATAAATGTTAAATCAAATAATAAATTGTTCAACAAACTCAAACTACATAAGGAATGGAAAATATACAAACAGATTGCATAATTAAAGGGAGCATTTCTAAGCACATAAAACAATAAAGTAGCCACACAAACAGTACATTTGGTGTTTTGTGTGGCGGTGTCTAGGTTGTGTGTATAGCGAAAATTGTTTGTGTTGGATAACGCACTTACAAACTTTCCAAAATAAAAGTCATTACAGCCTACCTGTGACACTATTAAGTAATGTGGGGTTGGCTTGTTTCTAATATGTTAAGCACATTTTTTTTTTTTACATATTTGTTTAAGTTTTACAATGTTGTTTATTGTCATTATTTGACGATGCTATTAGCATGATTTAGCATATATAGCTAAATAGACACAGACAGACAGACAGACAGACAAAAGGTCAGTGTGTTTTCATTAATATATATATTTTTCTTTTTTTTCCCCTTAAGAAACACTGGTGAAAATGTTTTGTTTCTTTTTTTTTTTTACCCCAAAAACCAAGGTTACAGTACAACAAGTACTTTTGACAAGCAAGTATTCAAAGGTTTCCAGTTACAAAGATGTATTACGTTGCATATTACATACAATATTAAAGTTTGTTTTATAGAATATTATGGCATTTATTATTATGGCTAACATGTTTTAGAATCATGCTCACATTAATAATGTTTTTAATGTTTGCTTACCATGAATTTGCATGTCTATGTTTACCATGTTTCAAGTATATTAGCACATCGTTTGCACGTTATTTGCACATGTATAGATAGATAGATAGATAGATAGATAGATAGATAGATAGATAGATAGCACTTCGCTAGCATGAATTTTTTACCATGTTGTTAGATAGATAGATGGATGGGTGCTTAGCAAGCATTTCGTGAATTTTTTAACATGTTGGATGGGTGGATGGCAAGAATTTTGCTAACATGAATTGTTTCTACCATGTTGTTAGATACTAGATAGATAGATTTACAATGTTGATAGCATTATTTGACAGTGTTATTAGCATGATTTAGCATAGATGACTAAACAGGTGGACAGACAAAAGGTAACTGTGTTTTCATTAAACTTTTCCTCAAGAAACACTGGTGAAAATGTTCTTTATCTCTTTCTTTACCCATAAATCTAAGCCTACAGTCGATACCACTACAGAAATGTACTTTCATAAAGTAAAGTTATTGCAGAATATTCAGTGGAGTAAAAAAAAAAAAAAGTAAAAAAGTGTGACCCTTGTTCTGTGCCCTTAGCCTTGAAATTGTGCTTTACAAATGTACTTTACAGTTTAAATAATGTATCATTATTCATTCACATTACAGTAGGCTACTGAGAATTGGGAAGAGTAGTCTTTACAGTTGAATCATAAATCTTGTATGAGGAACCTTTCAGAGCTGAAGAATAATGAACCCCAACACGTTTTAAGTTTCTTAAAGATGGATTTCTGTGAATGTAATGCTGCAGTCATTAATTCCACAGGTCTGGCTTAAAGACCCATATGCCAAACTGTTGATGCAGGGGATGTATTGAGTTCAAACTGCAATAATGATAATGTCCTTGTTCTTTTAATCCCTTTTAATACGTCGGAGGATTTGTAAATCTTTTACTGAGACAATTATGTATTGTAATGTGTTTGTGCAGCACGAGGCCTGCAATGTGGGTCACCTAGGAGTGGTGGAGGAGCTCCTTCAGCAGGGGGCGCTGTTGAACACACCCGGCTATCAGAACGACTCTCCGCTACATGACGCCATCAGGAGTGGTCACATAGCAGTAGTCAAACTCTTGGTGGAACGAGGTGCATCTCAAAGTGTTCTGTGAGTATTTGACATCAGTTCAACTCAGTTCATCTTTTTAGCGCTTTTACAATGCAGAGTGTGTCAAAGCAGCTTAACATAGAAGTTTTAGTAAATTGAAACTGTGTCAGTTTCAGATTTAACATCACATTTTATACTGATTAATAATACTGATTTTGTGTCACTGCAAATTAAAACATAGTTTTTATGTCATTTTTATACAAAAGAAATGCTTTAAATGGGAATTATTTTATTTGAAACTGGGAAGAATTGTTATTAGACCTTTTTAGAACAAATTAAATACAAAAAAAAAAAAAAAACTTAAAGCAAGGTTCCAAAACTTCTTGACAGTACTTGAATCCCAGACATAGAAATTCAAGGCCTGGATTCAAGTGCTTTAAACATCCTTTAAAAAGGTCCTTGAAAGTGCTTGAATTTAAAGTTTATGGTGTTTACCAACAATTGTACTGTTCTGCTTTCAAAAACTGAAAACAAATTTTTCCTAATTTAAAAATCCTAAATTTTAATCTTATACAAGACCTATGACAAATAATGCCTCCTTTGGTATTATTATGACAAACTGCATTTGAATACTAGCAGCATTAAATTCAATATAACACACTTTTTAAATATGTTTTTTTAAATGTCTACATTTGTAAGAATGACACATTCATAACATCAACATTGCTTTAACTTTTTAAATAATTTATATAATTTAATAGTAATATATATATTATATATTAGTTGTAGGGCTGCTGGATTATGGGAAAAATCAAAATCACGATTATTTTGGTCATAAATGTAATCACGATTATTCAAAGCGATTATCAGTTGAAGTCAAAATTATTCGCCCTTCTGTGAATTTATTTTTATATATAAATTTCCCAAATGATGTTTAATATTTTTTTTCTTCTGGAGAAAGACCTATTTGTTTTATTTTAGCTAGAATAAAATCAGGTTTAAATATTTTGACACCTATTTTAATAGCTCAATATTATTAGCCCCCTTAAGCAATATATATTTTTGATTGTCTGCAGAAGAAACTACTGTTTTATAATGACTTGCCTATTTACTCTAATTAAGCCTTTGAATGTCACTTAATGCTGAATACTAGTATCTTGAAAAATATCTAGTAAAATAAATTGTACTGTCAACATAGCAAAGATAAAATAAATCAGTTATTAGAAATGAGTTGTTAAATCTGTTATGTTTAAACTGTGTTGTAAGCATCTTCACTGTAAGAAAAAAACTTAGTTCTTCTGTCAAAAGTGAGTGATTTTGTCCTTTTGTTGTTAGATTTATAATAAAAAACAGCAGCTGGAATATCGCACGCTGTCACTTTAAGAATAGTTGGGCTCTGATATGGTTTCTCTTTAACATGTCTTTTGATTCTCAACTTGTTTGTTTAGTACACAAATGAGGGTTAATATGAATAATCACTAAACACCGCGTTCTGATGCAAATGTGCATGTATTTGACCATTTAAGCGCTCACATTAAGATGCCGTTAGATGTATGTGACACTCACACACACACACACACACACACACACACACACAACCACACTCCTGTCTAAGGCTAGGCATAGCGCCCACATACACAAGAGCACATGCTCTTTCGCGCTTTTAAAAATATGAATGATGCGCATCCCGTGCTGCAAAAGTTACATTACAGCACATGCTTTTAGTCACTTTCACGTGTTTATAATGGAATATTCGTTAGAAGCTGAAATTGAAATCGGATTTTAGATTAATTGCACAGCCCTACTTGGTTGTGTGTATGACCACACTTCGCATTGAAAAAGATGTTTGCCACATTTCTTCCCTTGCGCGGTAGACCATCATATAAACTTCTCATGCCACTTATGTTATAATATTTTATTCTGTCATTTATGTGTGCATACAGTACCTTTTAACTTGTGACTGCGCCGTGCCGTAGAAATGTTCGGGAACTTCTTCTTTGCTTCCTCCCACATGCCCTTTATCTTAATGAACTCTATTTCCCCAAGATTGGCAGTGAACCCAGATGCGCGAATGCTCATCCCAGAGAGTTCTCCGCATGCGTCTCGGTGTCTCTTTTTGTCTGTCTGCCCTTTGTACATTGATTGACTAGTGCTGTGCTGTACATTGGGAGAGCATAAAGCATCAGCAGATTTATGCTTCGTTAGTCAATGGTGAAGTGAAGCATCAGCTCTGTCATAGAAGCACCGCACAGAAGCAATCCACTCCTGTCAGACATAATCAATCACTTTCACTCCTTGCGGTCTGGAAGCGGAGCAGTGGGGCTATAGAGGGAACTGCTGTGGGCAGAGCCTTCGCCGTAATGTGTTGTATGAATTGACTGGCACATCCCTGCTGTACCTGCAGTAATCTTTAATGCTTTTCAGATCTGAAAAGCTGCTTCTTGAGGGACCTTGAGGGTAGCGGGTATAAGCGAGACAGAGGTGGTAGTTCTGTTTTAAATGATAGTTTTCAGCTAGCAACATAGGCAGCATCCTAAGTGTCACTGAACCTTGTAAGCGAGTGATATTGAAGGCTCTACATGGGCCCTAACTCGCAGTACATCAACAAACAGTGCTTCATGCAAGATTCTTACCGTTTAATGGTGGCATTTTAGTAAGCTATCACTGTAAAACATCAAACAGGAAATTTACTGACATATTTCCCAATCCTGGAAAACACATACTGTAGAAAATATGAGAAAACATAAACTGTCCTGGGAAATTATTGTCATTTTCAAAAATGTTCTGTATAATAAACAGAGACCAAACAGATACTGATAACATAATGTATCTCAGACCTTAGATTGTATGCTCAGGATATTTTTTAGACATTATTTTTTTATAATAATTTGAAGAAACCTTTCTACTGCGTTTAATTTTAATCTTTCTAAATCTGAACCTGAAACACAGATGCAGTCAAGTTTGAATTTTGAATTTAATGACACTCTTATGCCGCCTTTCCACTTCACACAACATTTGGACACGACTGTCGGAACACGCCCCCTTGTGGCTGTCGCACAGAACTTTTCGCAGCTCCCAGACTACTCTCCATTGAAAATGAATGACTTCCGGTCTGTCGGTTGTGCAGTGGAAAGGTGGCTTTACATCTAAAAAATGAATATAGCTTATAAATATAGCAATATTTGCATGAGATAGGCCCTATCACACAAGTCAGAAACGTCTAGTGACTGGGAACAAGCTTTTTAGAGTGTCTGGTATAATATTAATGCTGTTTTCATATGTTTACATAGATGAATATTGGCACTGTGTAAATGCACAGTACAGTTACGAGCTTATTGCCACATCATATCGTTATGATAACATGATTTTGTTGGCTTCAGTGGTGAAGAAGTCCTGAAGATAAATACCAAAAAAATAATTACCAAAAAAAAATAATAATAATAAATACTGGAATAACTACAGCACTTGCCATCGTCGATCTCATATGAAGCAAAAGCTAGGCATGACATATGATGACATGTACTGTTGCTGTAGTGGTGTCCCATATATTAAGGGTAAATTTTAAAGTCCTTCCCCTTCACGTTCTGTTTGAAGGGCCAAGGGGAAGGGATAGGTGTACAAAAATAGAATTGGGTTTGGGCCTAAATGTACATGCTGAATAACTAATATGTGTAGGCTTTCCCTTGAAAGTTCCCTATCAAATAGTTTAGTTTATTTTCAAGATCTGAGTTGAACTATCTGCTGCTGCTTTCAGTAGTATGCCAATAAATGTCAGATAAAATGGCATTAAAATCACATTATGAGCATTGAACACTAAATAAAGCACATAAGGGTGTACCTGAGATGATCAGTATCAGTTTATTCTGTTGTTCAGCTGCAATAATTTGAAGCCGTTACTAAAATATACATTTCAGGTGTTGGTTAGAACAAAATCTCTGTTTAAATATGGGAAATATTCATTCTGTTGCGTGCTGTTGCTTTTACATAAAACAGTTTCTAGCAGCCTTAAATAGGCCTTTAAACTTAACATTCAGCCACACTGCTGTTGGTGTCTTTATTCTGGCAACCCGTGCTTGCATTTGTTTTGAACCAGGTGTGCCATACCTATTTTAACCACTGGGTGCCAAACTTGCATTCTGCACCTTTAAATTTGACCATTTTTGTTTGGCAGCCATTAATGCCAGTGATTTGTTTTGTTAACTGTCTCCAACACACCTTTTCTTTCTGGCTCTTTTGCTATGCAGGTCTCCATTGTGTCTCTTTCAGTGTGCTTTTACACTTGGCTTGATTGTCTGTCAGAAGGTCAGAAGGTCTTGGAAGTCTGCCTTTTTCTTTCATTTCCCTTCCTGCCTCAACACATCCTGCAGATGCAGTTCCCGCAATGTTGTCTGTGTGAGTGTGTAAAGGTTCAGGCTGGTCATCATCTGTGCTGGACTCATTTTTCTTTACATTCTGCTGTCAGAATAGTAGTGCATGTACAGGAATGGCTGTAGATGTTCTGATCTCAATAGCTATGTTTTCACGCAAAGTTGAGAATTTTATGAGCATAATTCCAACATGACTTAAAACATTTGCATATAAAATAATTTTTTATTATGATTTTTATCTAAAGCAACTCACACACTCGTTGTTAACACACACCAGGAGCAGTGGCCAGCCATTGCTGTTTTCATTCGGAGCAGCAGAGACATCTAGTTGACATCAAGTTTTCAACTTGTTAGATTAGTTCAACTTGTTAGATTAGTTCACTGGTTATTCTAGTTATCCAATTATTATCTCTTGGGGCAAGAATTATTTTTTTTGATGCTCATCAAGAAATAATTTCGATAAATGTGTTTCCATCTTAGTTCTTAGCTTCTTCCAACTAAAGCAACTCAGAAAGTTAAAGCCCTTTCTTTTAAAGACTTGGAGACTGTTTTCAGTCTTACCTCTTCTAGGCTTGATTATTGTAATGCACTGTACACACTGGCATTAGTCAGTCATCACTCTCATGTCCAAAATGCAGCAGCCCGTTTTTTGATGGGACAAAAAAGAGAGAACATTTCTCCCATCCAGGCCTCTCCTGATTGGCTCTACATGTATCTGAACTTTTAAGTTTCTATTCTCCCCAAAGATCCATCAGGTCCTCTGCTCATCTCTGGCTAGTTCCTAAATCACACTTAAAAAAACAAAAGGAGACAGAGTTTTTTTAGTGTATGCTCCAAAACTTTGGAATACGGTACCTTTAGAAATTGGCGCTTTATCTACATTAAGTATTTTTTTTTGTTTTTTTTGTTTTTATCAGTGAAAATCTACCACTTCTCTTTGGCCTATTGATATAAATTCGTTTTTTTAGGACTTATTGACTATACAGTGAATGTATTTTTACTGCAGCATATATTGTCCTGTCTCTCTAATTGTTTATTATTGTTGCCATGTTTGTGAAGCACTTTAGCCATTTTCATGGCTAATTTGAGCGCATGCATTTTTTTAAATGTGCGTTTTCAGAATTTATGTGCATCTTGGTATTTCAATTTAGCATTTGGTAAGTTGGATGGAATCAGCTAATGTTGTCATCTGTGTGCAAGTTTTCAGGTTGCTCATCATCTCTGGGTGTCTCTTCAAATGATGATTAAGCGAAGGCAATCACTTGAAAAATAATAATCAGAATCATAGCAGTGCTCTGATTTCCTTGTTTTCCTCTGAATATAGAAGATTTTAGCTGAAACTACGGTCCATTTGGTGATTTTATAAAGGCAAT